>NW_024870946.1:0-60000 GCF_019054845.1 Dipodomys spectabilis
CTATGTACAAATTTAATGCAATATCTAACAATATCCCAAATTCATTGTTCAAGGAATAGAAGAGACAATCCAAAAATTCATAAAGAACAATAAAAGTCCCTGTATAGCATAAAAGATCATTAACAGAAAGAAAAGTGCTGGAGGAATAGCAATACTAAATTTCAAACTCTACTACAACACTATAGCGATGACAGCGCCCAGGCCCAGAGTTCAGGCCACATGACCAGGCCCAAAAAAAAAAAAACAAAAAAAAACAAAAAAACACTTGGTAATGGCACAAGAACAGAACTCAGGACCAATGGAATAGAATTGAACCTACAGATATATAGCCATCTAATCTTCGATAAGGAAGCTAAATAATTAGAATGGAAGAAAGACAGCCTCTTCAGTAAATGGTGCTGGCAAAATTGGTTAATCACTTGTAGAAAACTGAAGCTAGATCCTTATATATCACCCTGCAAAAGAATCAACTCCAAATTGATCAAAGACCTCCAAGTCAAAGCAGACACCTTGAAAACATTACAAGATGGAATAGGAGAAAGCCTAGGTCTCCTTGATGCAGGCCGAAATTTTCTTAATAGAGACCCGGAAACACAAGAAATCACAGAAAGGTTGGACAAATGGGATTGCATGAAGTTGCAGAGCTTCTGTATGGCAAAGGACATAGCTTGCAAGATCAATAGAAAACCCACGGATTGGGAGAAGATCTTCACTAGCCATACAACGGACAAGGGTCTCATATCTGAAATATACTTGGAACTCAAAAAATTAAATCCCCCAACAACAAATCCTCAAAGAAACAACTGCCCAATAAATAAGTGGGTTAAAGACTTAAAGAGAAACTTCTCTGAAGAAGAAAGAAGGAAGGCCAATAGACACATGAAGAAATGCTCTCTAGCCATAAAAGAAATGCAAATCAAAACAACATTGAGATACCAGCTAACCCCAATTAGAATGGCAAAAATCAAGAACTCTAATAACAACAGGTGCTGGAGGGGATGTGGACAGAAGGGAACCTTACTTCATTGTTGGTGGGAGTGTAAACTTGTTCAACCACGTTGGACAGCAATATGGAGGTTCCTCAAAAGACTTCACATAGAGCTCCCCTATGACCCAGCAATCCCACTTTTGGGCATTTACTCAAATGTTTACAAAGAAGACCACACTAAAGCTACCAGCACAACTATGTTTATTGCAGCATTATTTACCATAGCTAAGATATGGAACCAACCCAGATGCCCCTCAGTAGATGAATGGATCAAGAAAATGTGATATATATACACAATGGAATTCTATGCCTCCATCAGAAAGAATGACATTGCCCCATTTGTTAGGAAATGGAAAGGCTTGAAAAAAATTATATTAAGTGAAGTAAGCCAAGCCCAAAGAAACATAGGTCCCATGGTTTCCCTTATTTGCAATATCTAGTATATGTATGAGTCAAGCAGAAATGGTCAGATAATGTGATGTTAGGAAAATGAACCCTTAGATATGTATTTTAATGTTTTTTCTTTCATGCATTTGTTTCTAATGCATTTATAAGATTAGTTCTTTGTTGCTTTGTATGTCCCTCCCCCACAATATAACCCCTGCTTTCACTATATTTGATGTCGGTACAATTTGTGGAGGAGAAGGGGAAAAACAAGTCGTTTAAGGATAACTGTGGACCCGTTACAACAATGAGAAGTACAAGTTGTCATGTCGAAAACGAACTTTACAACTTTGGGGAGGATGGGATGGGGGGGGTGGGGAGAGGCTGGGAAAGGATGTGAAAGGTAAACAAAGGAAGAGGCCGCAATGCTTGATAAGAAATGTACTCATTACCTTGCCCATGTAATTGTAACCCCTCTGTACAGTATGTTCACAATAAAAAATAAAAATTAAAAAAAAATACACAATACATCAATGAATAAGACACAAAATAAAGAGAATGACTACACCAAACGCAAGATGTCGCCCACCCATGTTTGGAAATATAGATACTTTGTTTAATTTTGAATTTATGACTCTTTTGACCCCACCAGGACTCCATCTCAGGTCCCAGACATGACCTACCTCTTTGGTGCTCATAGGCTGGTGTGCTCACCATGACCCATTAACCAAATGGGCCTGCTAGGCCTTGGGTCTCATTGAGGATGGAAAATGCTATATAAGCAACTCAATAGCCATGGGAATAGGTTGTCATCCATGTAAGCACAGTTATATCTGTCAACATATTCAATAAAATGCACAATACATCCATGAATAAGATAAATAAAAAATTAATAAAAAGTATAACTACACTGAAAGAAAGATGCATACCACACCTGTAGGTAGAGGGAGATCCTATGTTTAAAAAATGTGGGCTTGCTATTTTGTTCAGTGCTGGGGCTTCAAATCAGGCCCTGGACCAGGCCTGACATTCTAGTCTTCAAGGATGGTGAGCTTCCCCTTCCCCTTCAGTGCAACAGAGCTATCCAAACCTGAGTTCAAATCCCAGCACTCACAAAAGATTCATCCTGATGTCAGAAGCCAGTTGTTGTAAATGTTTTCCTCTCCTGTGTAAGTCCTGTGTCTCAACTAGGAAGGGGAATTCATAGGCAACCCTATAACCATGGGAACAGGTTGTTATCCATGTCAACACAGTTAAACCTGTCACCTTACTTAGTCAAATACACAATACCCCCATGAAGTAGAGACAAAATAAGGAGAAGTTCACCGAACACAAGATGCTGTACACACATGTATGTCAATATAGATCCTATGTTTAAATTATGAATTCATGACTATAGTGGACCACCCTGGCGATCAATGTCAGCTCTTGGGAATGGCCTAGCTCTTTAGTTGCTCACAGGTTAGAGTGTTCACCTTGACCTATTGGCCAATTGGTCCTATTAGGCCCTGAGTTAAGATCCCAGCACTACCAACAAGTGAATCGTGGAGTAAGAAGCCAAGTGTGAAATTTGTTTTCCTTTTCTCTGAATATCCTTGGTGATCCTGAGAATCCTGGCAAGATGGAGAATATTTCTATAAATCTAGATGCTCTGTGAAAGGATGTCATCAATGTAATACATGGAAGGGGTTTCATCATAGTACAATCAATGGTAAATAAATGAATAAAACAAAAAATACAAGAACAACCACACCAAACATGTATGGACTGAATATCTATAGGTAAGTATAAATCCTATCTTTACAATGTATATAAATATTATGTTTCCAGGGCTGGGGCTTGAATTCAGGACTAGTGAACAGGCCTGACTTTCTTATCTTCATCCCCATTGCTGCAGGTTTACCCAGATCCTGAGTTCAAATCCAAAGCCTGGAAGAATAAACAGCGTGAATTGCAAGCCAGGGAGCTAAATTTTTTTATTTTACTTTTCTCAATACGGCGCTTGAACTCAGGTCATGGAAACTCTGCCTCAGCTTTGATCACCGTAGGCTGGGGTACAGCCACTAGATCTACAGCTCCTCCTGGGATCCTTGACCCCCAGGCCTTGCATGGAAAGCAATGCACAGAAAAAATACGGTCTTTTTATATTTTCTTCCTTTTCATGGTGACCCTCATGGGTCTGAATGACACTGTTGCAAAGGGTACTTCACCTTGCATTGCTGAAGGCTGCCAGACTATCAGGATTAACAATGGAATGTTGTCAAGGTCACGGTTGAATGAATTGATCATGGATGATGCTCTATAAAATTAAACAGCATCATTTCAGGAGGCTGATTGATTTGATTCAATATTTATGAAGCATTGGAAGAATATTGTTACTTAAAGGAACACAATAATTTCAGGACACTGATTTCATTAATAGTTTTAAAGATGAAAACAATTAATTAATTACATTACATTAATTACATTGAGGCATAATTAATACCCAAGAATTGGTAAGAATGTAGTCTATATAACTGAATAATGTATAGACATCTTTGACACTCTATAAAGGTATATATTTATTAGCATACTGCCATCTGTATGTCAATTTTTTCTTATTTTGGTAACCCCTGGGGCTTGATCTGAGGTCCTGGGAACACTCTGTCAGCTCAATTTGCCCCAGGATGGCATGCTAACACTCACCCATTCATGAATTGGGCCTTGTAGGCTTGTAGGCCTTGAGTTCAGATGCCAGCACTACCAACAATGAATCGTGGAATAAGAAGATGATGGTGAAACATGTTTTCCTTTTCTGTGAAAGTCATGGGTGTCAGGAATGAAGTGGAATACATATGCAGACCTATATCCTGTGTAATCAATGTAATCAATGTTTTATGTTCCATAATAGTCAATAAAATAAATGGTCAACACATGAATAAAACAAAAAAAATAAAATAACTATACTGAATGCCATATGGAGTCAACCTATGTATATAAATATAAATCATATATGTAAATTGTACATGAATAGGATGTTTTCTAGTGGTGGGGATCTATTTTAGGCATAAGGAACAGACCTGAATTTCTTGACTTCAAGGAGGCCAGCTTCCCATTCCTACACAGTGCAACAGAGTTACCAAGACCATGAGTTTCAATCCCAGTCCTGGCAGAAAAATGGCACCTTTGCAGTATGTGAGGACCAATTCTTATGTATTTTATTATGCCTAAATTTTATGAATGTGATTGTCTAATTGTTTAATAAATAATTAACTAAAATTGATCAGTGTCCTATAATTGTGTATAATTTTATCCTAGAATCATTCAAGAACTGCCCATTCAATCATAACATACATCACATTCCATTGGTATTCATATAGATAATAATGAGGATCTCCTGCCATTTGGAGGTGGCAGGACCAGGATTCCAACTGTGGGCTCCAGCTCCCACCACTTCAACCTGGGGATAGGGTACTCACCGGTCTGTCCAAGAATATCAGCAAGACCAATGATTAGCCAGGCACCAGTGGCTCTCAGCAGTCCTCCTTGATACTTACAAGGCTGTGATGGGAGGATCATGGTCAAAGTCATCCTAGGCAGGAAAGTCCTTGAGACCTCTGTCCAAATTCAGTTCCAACAAAGCCAGAAGCCCTGGGCTCCAGTGTGGAAGGCGAGCCTTGAGCAAAAGCAGCTCACAGACTGTTCCCAGATCCTGAGGTCAAGGTCCAGGTCTGGTAAAAAACAGACTTACACAACAATCTTTGCAGCCATCCAGCTAAAGCAGGTCACCCTCTTGTCTCCAACTGAATTGGTCCCTGGGAAAAGGGCTGGGGGAGCTGCTGTCTTCTAGAATCCACCCATGCTGCTTGCATCACAGAATTCCAGCCACACCCCCATTATTTCATGGTTCTTTCTGACCAATGGGATACAAGAATGGTGGCCACGCCCACATTCCATGCTGCCCAGTAGCACCTGGATTCCCTAGGTTAGGTTAGTTTACAACACTACCAGCACTTGAGGAAGGTAGAGGTGGCTGAGTGGTGAGGAAGAGACTCAAGCCACTTTGGATTATAGTAGGAAATTGAGATGCCTGCCCACACCACGGCTCCCTCCCCCCTTCCCAAGGTGCGGGATTTCAAACCTCAGGTAATGGTGCTTTGCCAGCCCGCCTAAAGGCCTGACCTGGTCCCTGGCCCTTGTTCTCTGCTCTTGGCCCATCTGTTTTCAATGCCGCTGCCATTGATGCTTGCCCCACCTGGAGCAGCCTTTCCCAGCAGCACAGGTGAGTGGCTGCCCCCAAATCACCACTACCTGGGGTCAGACACCCCTCTGGGGGGCACCATGACCCCCTGCTTATTTCCTCACCCTGGCTCTGAGGAGTCACCTTTCTGTCTTGGGCATTTCTGAAACAAAGACTCAATATATGCTCTGGTTGTACTGCATTGAGGTCCTCCTATCTGGGACAGGTTTGTTCCACCAGACCTGGTCCTCTGTAGTTGGGATGGTTGACATGTGGCGCCATGCTCAGTCATGGATTTAGATGGATTATCCCAAACTTTTAGTCCACAGCAGCCAATTCTTGACCACAGGTGAAGCTCTAGGTAGGGCCACAACCATCAGACCTCATTCTCCTCACAGGACAGTTTTGAGGAAACAAGGGATTTATACAGAGGAAATCTCTGGAGCATGGCTTGGCATGGAGGGAGTGCCTTTAGAGAAGGTTCTCGGCAGTTCTGTGAGCAAATGACAGGAAGATACCAGCAAAGGGCTCAGGTGGGGTCAGTTATTAATCATGCAACAGGTGGGGATTTTGAAACAAAACATGACTCTCTTTCATCATTACCCTATCCCCATGAGGAAGGGGATCCTTCCCCAGTTTTGCATCTGGGGAAACCGAGGCACAGAGAAGTCAGGTGATCTCCTTATGACTTCAACTTCACAGGAAGCTCGGCCTGACTTCACTACCATGCTCCCAAGGACAATGGGTGCTATTCAATCCACTTCTTGTGGTAGGAAGTCCACTTCTTGTCAGTTGTGGGACTTGAACCCTAGGCATGGGCGCTGTTCCTGAGCTCCTCAGCAACAGACTAGTGCTCTACCACTTGTGCCCACAGCACCACTTCTGGTTTTCTGGTAGTTCTTTGGAAATAAGAGTCTCAGAGTCGTTCCTGCTGGGGATGGCTATGAACCATGATCCTCATATCTCAGCCTCCTGTGTACTTAGGATTAGAGTTCTGAGCCACGGGCACCTGACTTAATTGTAATTCTGACTTTTCTCTCTCTCTTTCACAAAAACTGGTTGAATGGGTGCTGGAGGAGGGGGCCAGCATCCCCATGTGGCTGGAATCCAAGGTGACCCTCTCATTCTGGAGATGGGCTATGGGTCAGGAGCTGTCTCGCTTAGCCTGTTGAAACAGCTCCCAGAGGTAAGACCCACTGTGCCCTGACTAGACTGTGAAATTCATTGTCCATCCAGCCTTACTGGACTTGTATTGTATTGCTTTCTACATCATTTTCTAGCACCTGGACAAACTTATGATACATAGTTACTGAATGAAAATGTAATACCTTCTTAGAAAGTCATTTAGGGCTCTGGGAATGTGGCTTCATGGTATGGTGATTGCCTAGCATGGATGAAACCCTGGGTTCAATTCCTCAGTAACACATAAAAAAGGAAAACACTGGAACAAATGCTGTGCCTCAAGTGGTAGAGTGCCAGCCTCGAGCAAAAAAAAAAAAAAAAAGCTCAGGAATAATTCCCTACCCCTGAGTTTAAGCCCCTGGACTGGCAAAAAAATAGTAAATGGAAAATAAAGAACCCATACTTGAAATATATAATTGTTCCTTCCGTACTGACATCTGACAATGGCCCTTAATTCATGTACTTATGTTAGGATATTATGTTGAAAATTTTTGTTCATTAAGGCACAGCAATTAATGCCAGGAATGTGCTTAGATGTTAGGTGAAGATTTATTCTGGAAATTCAACGATTACAGGATTTTGTGTCATCACTGCTAATCACAAAGTGAAAATAGTCTGTGTGATTTTGAAATCTTTTTGGTCAGTTTTGGCACCAAAAAGGCAGAGGCTAATTAATAGTTGTGACAGAAAATAAGGAATAACTCCAGATGGAAGGAAAAAATGATAGTAACTAAGTTGACCAGAAACTTGTCTAGAGAATCATTTTTGTTTATTGAAGAACTAGCTGTCAAGTAGGCTTTTCCTCATTGCCTTTAGCATTCTAAATCTCTAGTTCTTAATCTCTGGGTGATAAATGTATCTCCTTCTATGCTGTTCTTTCATACCTTATCTCCTTTGTTTTCTAAAAATCTCATTCTTTCTATATTTCTCTATGAATATTTCCTGATACTAAATACACCTATTCAGATGTCAAAGGATGCTAATGTAAGGGTCCCATAGCTCATAAGTCATTAATGTAACAAAATGGAAAAGGAGGACATATTTACTGCTACTTCAATTTTTCTGAAAAGCTGCTATGTTATCATTTGGTTAAAAATTCCATTCTTTGTCTATAAGTGTCATTCAGTGTACATATATGCAAATATGAGCTGGGTGTTGGTGGTTTACACCTGTAATCCTAGCTCCTCAGGAGGTTTAGACCAGAGGATTGTGGTTCAAAGCCAGCCTTGTCAGGAAAGTCCATGAGACCCTAATCTTTAATTAACCACCAGAAACCCGGAAGTGGTGCTGTAGCTAAAGTGGAAGTGCACTCAACTTGAACTGAAGAGCTGAGGGACAGTGCCCAGGATCAGAATTCAAGTCGCACAACCAACAAAATTGAAATATGACTTTAAGTTTCCCCAAAAGGAACGACAAGATCAATAATCTTCCCAAGCAAAAAAATCAATTCCAAAATTATTCAGTGCACCTACTTTTGCTGAGTTATGTTATGGATTCTTTGCTGGACATATCTAAAAACAAATTGTTTAGGGATCCAGGTGGACCCATTGCAACAATGAGATGTACAAGTCGTTATGTCAAAAAACGAACTTTACAACTTTGGTGTGGGGAGGATGGGGTAGAGGGAGAGGGGGAGTGTGGGAAGGGATGGGAAGGAGAAACAAAGAAGAGGCAACAATGCTTGATAAGAAATGTGCTCGTTATAATGCCCGTGTAATTGTAACTCCTCTGTACGGTATTCTCACAATAAAAAAAAAAAGAAAAAAATATCAAATATTAGCTTTACAATAAACATCTAACATTTCTTCTTTGAAAAGAGACATCTATACTGTTGATGTCATTTAGCTTTACTCCTACGTGGAACACGAAGTATGAGGCCACTCCCTTTCTAAATCATGCTTGCAACTTTGTAGACAGTACAATAGAAGCATAATACTGTTTCCAAAGCAAATCAGATAAAAGAGCATGGACTTAATTGGAAAAAAGTCCATCTTGAGAGAGCAGGGATTATACTAGCCATGAACTGGTGGATAAGATCACATTTATTTTCTTTCCTTTATTTATATATTTTTTGTTGGTGGTGGTCTTGGCACTTGAACACTGGGCCTGGGAGCTGTCCCTCTGCTATTCAGCTCAAGGCTAATGCTCTATACTTGAGCCACAGTGCCACTTTCAGTTTTCTTGTAGTTAATTGGAAAAAGAGTCTCTGGGACTTTCCTGCCTGGGCTGGATTTGAAGCCTATCCGAAGATCTCACCACCACCCAGCTTAGGATCACATTTCTTTTTTTTATTTTAATTTTTATTTTTTTTGAACATACTGTACAGAGGGGTTACAATTACATGGGCAAGATAATGCATACATGTCTTATCAAGCATTGCAGCCTCCTCCTTGTTTACCCTTCACATCCCTTCCCAGCCTGCCCCCCATCACCTCCCCACCCAATCCTCCCCCCCCCCCCCGCACCAACGTTGTAAAGTTCGTTTTCGACATGAAAACTTGTACTTCTCATTGTTGCAACAGGTCCACCTTTATCCTTAAAAGACCAGATTTTCCCCATCTCCTCCACAAATTATACCGGCATGAAATAGAGTGAAAGCAGGGGTTATATTGTGGGGGAGGGACATACAAAGCAACAAAGAAATAATCTTATAAATGCATTAGAAACAAATGCATGAAAGAAAAAAACCTTAAAATACATATCTAAGGGTGCATTTTCCTAACATCACATTATCTGACCATTTCTGCTTGACTCATACATATACTAGATATTGCAAATAAGGGAAACCATGGGACCTATGTTTCATTGGGCTTGGCTTACTTCACTTAATATAAATTTTTCCAAGTCTTTCCATTTCCTAACAAATGGGGCAATGTCATTCTTTCTGATGGAGGCATAGAATTCCATTGTGTATATATACAACTTTTTCTTGATACATTCATCTACTGAGGGGCATCTGGGTTGGTTCCATATCTTAGCTATGGTAAATATTGCTGCAATAAACATAGTTGTGCTGGTAGCTTTAGTGTGGTCTTCTTTGTAAACATTTGGGTAAATGCCCAAAAGTGGGATTGTTGGGTCATAGGGGGGCTCTATGTGAAGTCTTTTGAGGAACTTCCATACTGCTTTCTAAAATGGTTGAACAAGTTTACACTGCCACCAACAATGAAGTAAGGTTCCCTTCTGTCCACAGCCCCTCCAGCATTTGTTGTTGTTAGAGTTCTTGATTTTTGCCATTCTAACTGGAGTGAGGTGGTATCTCAATGTTGTTTTGATTTGCATTTCTTATATGGCTAGAGAGGTTGAGCATTTCTTCATGTGTCTATTGGCCATCCTTCTTTCTTCTTCAGAGATGTTTCGCTTTAAGTCTTTCACCCACTTATTTATTGGGCAGTTGTTTCTTTGAGGATTTGTTGTTGGGGGATTTAATTTTTTGAGTTCCAAGTATATTTTAGATATGAGACCCTTGTCCGTTGTATGGCTAGTGAAGATCTTCTCCCAATCCGTGGGCTTTCTATTAATCTTGCCAGCTATGTCCTTTGCCATGCAGAAGCTCTGAAACTTCATGCAATCTCATTTGTCCAACCTTTCTTTGATTTGTTGTGTTTCCGGGTCTCTATTAAGAAAATTTCGCCCTGTGCCAAGGAGACCTAGGGTTTCTCCTATTCCATCCTGTAATGTTTTCAGAGTGTCTGGTTTGACTCCGAGGTCTTTGATCCATTTGGAGTTGCTTCTTGTGCAGGCTGATCTATAAGGATCTAGCTTTACTTTTCTACAAGTAGTTAACCAATTTTGCCAGCACCATTTACTGGAGAGGCTGTCTATCTTCCATTCTATTTTTTTAGTTCCCTTACCGAAGATTAGATGGCTATATGTCTGTAGGTTCATTTCTTGGTTTTCAATTCTATTCCATTAGTCCTGAGGTCTGTTCTTATTCCAGTACCAAGCTGTTTTGATTACTATGGCTTTATAGTAGAGTTTGAAATTTGGTATTGATATTCCTCCAGCAGTGTTTTTTCCATTGAGGAGCCTTTTTGTTATTTGGGGTCTTTTATTGTTCCATATGAATTTTTGGATTGCCTCTTCTATTTCCTTGAAGAATGAGATTGGAATTTTGATAGGTATCGTGTTGAATTTGTAGATAGCCTTTGGAAGTATTGCCATTTTCACGATGTTAATCTTTCCAATCCAGGAGCATGGGAAGTTTTGCCATTTTCCAAGTTCTGTTTTGATTTCCTTTTTCAAGATTTTAAAATTTTCATCATAGAGGTCCTTCACTTCTTTGGTTAAGTTAATTCCTAAGTATTTTATTTTTTGTGGGGCTATTACAAATGGCGTTGCTTTAGGATCACATTTCTAACAGTGTACACTCAACATATGTAATGTGCATTTTCATCTATCTTTATATGAATTCTTGAGTTAAAAATCTAGGCTACAGCTTAGCCTTTACACTCACAAAATGTTTGTAATTTAAAAGTTGATACTACTGGAGAAATAAAACCTAAGAATTTAAAGGAGTCTGGGAAGTTCAGTTTGCATCCAGCCTGGGCAGAACAGTCTTTGAGAAACTATATATAATTAACCAGCCAAAAGCTGGATTGGAAGAACGGCTCAAGTATTGGAATACCAGTCATGAGCAAGATTGCTGAATAAGATGTTGAGGCTTTTGCATACATACATGCAATCATACAAATATATACAGAAGCACTTATATGTGCACAAATACACATATGAAGCAACTCTCAGAATATGTGGAAAAGTTAGAAAACAATAGAAAATATGTCCTGAGTAAGACTAGAATCAAGTGATAATTTTTAATTTTAGAAAGTCCTCAAGTGAACTTTCTTCAAAAAAGTTTGACTATTACATAGATAAGGACCAGAGATAATAAGAGAGTCAAATAATCATTATTAAAGGGATCAGATCCATGGAGGAATGAATTAGAGACTCTTCCAGGTGCATCTGATAATGTTCATATCCTGTGTCAAATGTTAGAACATCTTTGAAAAGAGTATATGAACACTCTGAACACTGCAGTGGATAATATTACTGAGAAGTTCAGAATTGCTAGTCTGTATCTAGATTAAATAAATAAGAAACTATGGAGGGGCAATGTGATACAAGGCTAGAATTCTAGAACTCAGACTAAGATAGGAGATAAGATAGTGGAATTACACAGTGATACCTTCGCTGGACCAGGTAATATAATTTTGTCTTAATAAAACAAACCAAACAAGAAAGGAATACAAAGTTGGACATTTGAGCTAATTTTGTCATTATGTTTTGAGAAGTCAAGTTTCCTATTGAAATGCAACTCATATATAATCCTCAGTTGTGTTTTAAATGCACTCTTCATTACAGAACATTCTTAGATGCAAAATGGTTCGTGATTCCCATCCAAAATTTGAAAAAGTAAGTAATCATCACTCTGTTAGATTCCAAGGAAAGGATGAAGGATTACAAAATCTTAAGCCTGGAGAAATAGCAAAGTTAATCTAATGAAGGACTATGTAGATCTTGCTAAATTAGAGTTTAGGTTTAAAATAAATATTTTGGTTTTGATTGTAATTTCATATTCTATAGGATACTTAAAAAATTCTTTTTAAGTACAGTGTTTAATTGACAAATTTACAAATGTTTCTTGCATTCTATTTGCCTAGAATATTCTTTCATGAGAGTTATAGTTAGAACTCAGTTAATAGATAATTCCAACACTTCATGTATAAAATGATAATGTGAATAATGTAGACAGAGTTGCCAACAAATGGATGATATTAATTTATAAATTTAGAAAAAGGGCAATTTTTTAAGCTTTGGTATAACATGGTATGAAGAGAATAATTGTGTGACATCTTTCTTCTACCTGTATGTAAGACAGGAAGCAAATTCCTTAATTGCGTGCCTCTGTATACAGTGAGAAAAATGCTACGTTTGGGTTTTGTTTTTATTTTTGTTTTTGTTTTATTGGTTTGTCCTATGGCTTGAACTCTGGGACTGGACACTGTCTCTGAGCCTGTTTATGCTCAATGCTCGTGCCCTACCACTTCAACCTCAGCTCACTTGTGTCTGTCTTTTGCTGAGAAGTTTATTGGAGATAAGAATCTAGGGATCCTTCCTGCCTGGGTGGGCTTTTGTCAACATCTACTGCATTGGGGTCCCTGGATAATGGTAATGAAATCACCAGGACATAGGGGATGCAGAGTGCAAAAAGCAAATGCCACTGCATGCTGTGCTTTATTTAAGTGGTATTTAAAGACAAGCAAGCATGATCTTTGCCAAGATTTGGTCAGAAGACATTCACACAAAAATTTCAACAGATACATTTTTACTTGACCTATGAGACAATGTCTTGGTATATTATTATCTAAACTATTTTAGAGCAAGCTCAAACCACTTCTTCAATATCAGGAAAATGCTTGACCAGCTGCTCATCTATGCTTAAGCAAGTAGAAGAGCTACTTCCTCAGCTCCCAGGAGTCTGTGACATGTGTTTTGAGACAGGGAGAAAGAACATTTTCCCTCTCCAGCCCGGCATGCCAAGAGCTTTCCTAATACTCAAACACAGTCCTCAGATAATCCTGAGGCCGGAGCCTGCATCATTCTGCCCCTTTAACATAGACCCTGAGTCTTCACAATTTCCTTCTTTTTTCTTTTGTTTTAAAAGTAAAGCTTTCCACAGGGTTATCATAGACGCTTGCATTGGTTTCATAAAAATGAAATATAACAGTACAAGTGCAAACAAAATAATAACAATCATATAGTGGCTATAGTTTCAGCAAACACCTGCATACGCCTGGATTCAGATGTAAAGTCTTTGCAGGACCTTAAATATGCATTCACATATCCAGATTCTTTAATAGGCAATAGGGCTCGTCTACAGTCCTCATTAGCATTCTCATGAGCAAACATGTGCAGCAGTTGTTGCCGTGCAGCCTCTCCCACAACAGTACGTTCCAAGGTCACTTTCAATCGTGATAAAAATTCAACATAGGGTTTATCAGGTTTTTGAATTACTTTAGTCCAAGAGCCATAATGCTGTCCTACCGGTGGAATCATTTCTCATGCTTCAACACCTATGTCTCTTAACTGCTCATGGATCTCTTCAGGAGAGTTTACTTTTATATGAGCATCCGCATATTGTTCTGTTCCACTTAATATGGGAAACGTTATGATCTGCAGGTGTGGATTACTGCTCTGTGCATTTTGTCTAGCCCTTTTTGTACATAACTCAGTAAACCACATTTGCCATTGTAGGTATTTAGGTGTCTTAAGCAAGGCTCTACAAAGGATCTTCCAATCCATGGGAGCAAAATTATTGTAATGTCAGGCAAGCCCATTAAGCAATTCCTTAACATAATGAGACTGAGGACCATACAACTGCCTTCTTAAGTTTACCAATATCATCAACAACAACACCTTCATATCTGGCTGGTTGAGCTATACCATTCATAAGGGGTGGTCGAATTACAGGATAAGAAAAAATAGGCATTTCATCATCAAACTCACTGTATTTCTTTCGGATCCAACCCTTCCAATTGTTTAATAAATGCATCATCAATATTAGAAGCACCATCATTTGTAAATTGTTTACCAAAAATATCATGTACATTAAATTGTAACTGAGCAATCAATTGAGGAGCTGTAGAATTTCCAGATAAATACTGCTGTATTAAATTCTAATCATGTATTTATTACATTTTACATTAGTAATGCAAAAGGTAGTAAAATTCCAATCACATTTTAACAATAACTGTTTTTCCACAACCAATAACTTTTTTCCTAACCATCCCACTGTCTGTTTAAGAATAATAATCTGTGTTTATAATAGAGCATAAATTTCTACCTGTGAGACCCACAATTCATGTGAATCCTGGTGCTATTCTTCCACAAAGTGCTTAGTTTGTAAGGCAGTGTGTAGGGCAATTCCAGACACCACAGCAACAGTGGTAATAGAAATTAAGTTTAAGATCACAGATACAATGGCTCCAATCATACGCTTTGTACGTTTTAGTAGTTTGGTAAAAAAAAATTCAATAACAGTATCCAAAGGATTTTGGGACCATTTTCTTCCTAATTTAACAGGTAGCCAAATATGAGTTCTTTGTTGTAATATCATTGTACTATCACTGTCATTAAAATTAAGAGAGGAATTAACACAAGAATAAGGAGACAATTAAAACAAGAAATAGTAGGAGAAAATGTAAAATTTCCCACTAAAAATACATAAGACAGAGGTACACAAGCAGTTACATCATAAGATTTGTACAAAGTAAAATTATAAGTGGACGCAGAGTTCGACGTCCCTGAAAATGATCCATTTGATAGCATCACGGGTTTCAGCACCGCTCTGACCTTCCAAAGATGAGTCTGAACAGCAGTGGGTGCAGCCATGAAAGCCCATCGAGCATCTGCAATGCCTCCATCTCCCCAGGCCATCAGTTGATGTCCAGTAAGTGATTCATTAATGGTTTCCATCATCCTAGTAACATTTGATAAATCACATCTGGTAATATTCCATTCTGAACATGTATTAATAAACTGTCCAAAAGGTCCCCAATTAATAAAATTATTGAACACTTTTCCAAATTTTCCTCTACACTCTTGCCACACAAAAGGCTGATATTTTAAATCAATATAAGTAAAATCGGGACACATAGGTAAGGATAACTTGCCATCAAAGGTGACACTTTCCCAGCTACTATTAATGGACCAAGTAGTTAATCGCTGCAGCTGTGTTCTTCCACATTCAAGACTTAAAGTCTCCTCTGCTCCCTGAGAAGCTGAAGAGCTGAGGGACAGGGCCCAGGCCCAGAGTTCAGGCCCCACAACCAGACCCAAACAACAACAACTATATGTATATATATAAAATTGTTTATTATACCTATTATTTCAAAAGTAGCTAAAGCCAAGAAGGTGAAAAAGTTGTTCATATGCATGTTTACTTAATATCCTGGGTCTGTCTACCATACAACCAGGCAGGAACTTACACTACTTTCTATCACCAAATATTTCCATAGCTCCTGGAGAAGTCTATATATTTCTCCTCGATATTAGGCCTTAAATTGGTAATGTTTTAATCAAAGTGTTTCCTCTTGCCTCCAGGCTTTACATTTACAAATGGTAAAGCTTTAGGTCTAACTCTACCAAAAACTGAGGTAGAGATAATGGAATAATACTTTAAAACAGATTTGCCTTTGATACCCTAACCACAACAGAACAATGCATAACAATTTCTTATATTATATATACTTATATATTTTATATTTATATGTGCTGATCTTAAATTTCACACAGTGAATCTTACTAGAATTAATTTATAACTTGACAAATAAATTGAAATTTATTCCCATAAATAGATTGGAACATAAATAATTAGGTTTAAAATCATATTCACCAAAAAAACACTTGACAAGTAGATGATAGTGACATTAAAAGTTTTTCAAGTGTAGGAATCAAGTTACAATAGAGTTCATTTATTTACCCAGCACTAATGCAAAATAAGCTCAACCATTCATTAAAGTGTAGAAATAGTATCTCCCACTATTTGCGTTGTTCAGTAGGTGGCTTCCAGAAATGTGTTAAAAAGATCAGCCTCCTATAATTCAAACCCAAATATTAGCTAATAAAGTAAATTTCATCACATAAGAAGGTACATTTTAAAAAGTCATTAATAGTTGCCTTATCATGTGTTGCCTTATCATATATTTTCCCTATCTGTCTTCAGCTTCTCAGGGAGCAGAGGAGAGAAGACCACCCCTCCCCCCCAGAACCGGGCATCCCATCTTGGATACTGACAAAGCTCGGTGGAGCTGCTAGCTCCAACTAAGGCCTTGGAAGAAAACTCGAGTCATTTAGCAGGTCACAAGAACCTAAATTGACCTCCCAGACTCAGCTTCACCCAGAGAAATGTCACCCAGCTCAGGCGCAAGCCCTAGGAATGGCTTTCTTCACTGGGTAATCAGAGCCAGAGGCTGCCCCTCCCTTAAGCAGCCTTGCCAATCAATTGAAATTCAGTAAAAATAAACCCAGAGAGTGGCTCCAGCTTGGGCTCGTGAGTTTCTAACAAGCTAGCCCCCGGGAAAAGCTAATGTTTGCTGAAAAGTCTCAACTCTACCCAGAACCAAGCCTCATCAGAGCTTCTCCAAATGAGGAAAAAGCCATCTCCCTCTTTAGTGATAATCAAAGCAGATCCCCCTCCCATTGAACTAACCTGAGAGGAGGATCACAAAATCCTGGGTAAAGCAGCATTTTTTGGCCTGTTCAAACTGACTTAAGAAACCAACCAAGCCACAGGAAAATCAAACACCACAAGCAGATCAGAGACTCCAACAAGAGGCTGGTTACAGACATAAGGGAGATACAGGATTTTTCCCACCACTCCCCAAACAATCAAAATATTTTTTCTTTTTTTTTGTACATTTTATAAAAAAATTTCTAAAACTTTTTAATTTTTACCTTTTTTGAAAAAAAATGTTTCCTAGTAACTTTTTTTCCCTCTTATACTTTTTATTTTAGGGATATATTTGTGTGTACGTTTTTCTTTCTTTTTTCTTCTTTAAATTTTTTTGTGTGTGTTTTGTTTTGCTCTATTGAACTTCTGATTTTTTTCTTTCTTTCTTATCCTTTTCACCTTTTCTTCTCTTTCGTTCTTTTTTATGTGACTTGTTTTTCTATACATCCTCAGATATACCCATAGTCGATTATTAGACCTTATCCTCCATTGTGTACACACTTAATCCACAAATTTATTACTCAGTTCAAAACCTCTTAGACTTAAATTCCTTGATAGCAGTACTACCTCTTTATACCTATATAATATTTTAAGTATTTTTGTTTTTAAATTTTTCACATCTCCTTTATATCCCTCCCCTTCTGCATTATATGCATGTTCTTCTCTCAATATTTCGTTTTCGAGTCTACATAATATTTTTAATTTTTACTTTTCTATTTTTTCTGGTCTCTTTTTTTCCCCCTTTCTCTTTCTTCTTTTTTTTCTCTCTCTACTTTCATCCTATTCAACCTATTTCCGGTTTTGAGATTAGGACTTAGTTAACTCTCCCTGTGCCTTCCCACATCTCTCTAGTCCTATTTTTTACCCACATTTCTCCCTAAACCTAATAATTTCTGGTTTGCCAAATTCGCATTTGCGGTTTGTAGCCCATTAATATATAGTTGTTTGACATTGAATAGATGTATCTATTGAACGAGATTGTATCTGCAGACTATTGACTGTGCAAATACAGACTTTGGTTGATGCTTGCCCCAAGTTAGTGTTCTAGCACAAAACTGGTGTTTCATTCATCCCAAATGGGCAGAACAAACCTGAAAAACACAAGAAAAATGGCAAGTCCGGGTATCTCAACTTCCACTCATGGTAATCGGGACAGAACAGATAATGAATAATCCAGAGGAGAGAAAAGATTAATCACCTATAAAGGGAAACCAATTAGAATCACCTCAGATTTTTCAGCAGAGACAATCAAAGCAAGAAGAGCCTGGAATGATGTATGCCATGCCCTAAAGACAAACAACTATCAACCAAGAATACTGTACCCAGCTAAACTCTCCTTTATAACTGAAGGCCAAATAAAAACCTTCCATAGCCAAGAAAAATTGAAACAATACATCTCCATCAAACCAGCCCTACAAAAGATTCTTAAAGATGTCCTAAACATAGAAAACTAACAAGACCACAATAAAGGCCAAGAAAATGCACCCAAACTGAGAATCCAAGAAGATAGGAAGAACCCAGTTTTCATATACCCCAAGAAGGTAGATAACACGGCCAGAACTCCCAAATACCTCTCAGTCCTATCTCTCAACATTAACGGACTTAATTCTCCAATTAAGTGACATAGACTGTCTTGTAGGACTAAAAAGCAAGATCCTTCTATCTGTTGCCTTCAGGAGTCACATCTTGCTGTTAAACACAAAAACATTTTCAATGTTAAAAGCTGGAACAAAATCTACCAAGCAAATGGCCCCCATAAACAGGCAGGAGTTGCAATCCTAATATCAGATAAAATAAACTTCCAATTAAAATTAGTGAGAAGAGATAAAGAAGAGGTAAAGAAGGTCGCTACATATTAATTTGAAATATCTATTCGAAAAGCAATGGAGCACCCAAATTTAACCAAGAAACACTACTTTCACTCAAATCCCACAGAGATCCAAAGACAATAATTGTTGGGGATTTTAACACACCACTCTCCCCACTAGATAGATCAACTCGGAAAAACTCAACAGAGAAACCACAGATATAAACAACTGCATAGATCAAGTATATTTAACAGACATCTATCGAATATTTCTCCCAGCAGCATCAGAATACAAGTTTTTCTCAGCAGCACATGGAACATTTTCTAAAATAGACCACATTTTAGGCCACAACGCAAAATTGTCCAAATTCAGAAACATTGAAGTTATACCTTGCATTCTCTCTGACTACAAGGGAATAAAATTAGAATGCAACACCAAAAGCTACCAAAGAAAGTCTTGTAACACATGGAGGCTGAAGAACACACTGCTCAATCATGAGTGGGTCATGGATGATATTAGAAAGGAAATCCAAATGTTCATGCTATTCAACAAAAATGAGCACACAAATTACCATCTCATCTGGGACACAGCAAAGGCAGTACTCTGAGGCAAATTTATACCTCTGAGCTCCTACATCAACAAATTGGAGAGATCTGAAACCAACAATTTAATGAGATATCTGAACCACCTTGAAAAAGAGCACCAAGATATACCCCAATATAATAGATGGAAAGAAATAATTATTTTAATTAATTAATTAATTTTAATGAAAATTAAATCAATATTAAATGAATTAGAATCCAAAAAAACTATTGGAAAAAACCAAAAATACAAAGTGTTCGTTGTTCGAAAAAATTAACAAAATTGACAGGCCCTTCACAAATCTTATCAGAAAAAGAAGAGAACACACCCAAATAAACTCAGAAATGAGAATGGAAACATCACCACAGAAACAACCAAGATTCAGAACATTATAAGGGAATACTTCTCAAAACTTTATGCTAATAAGTTTGAGAACTTGGTAGAAATGGACCTTTTCCTAGCAAATATTGACATGCCAATACTAAAGCAAGATGAGTTAAACCATCTTAACAGGCTCATATCAAGCATTGAAATAGAAACAGCAATAAGAGACCTCCCATATAAGAAAAGTCCAGGTAGAGATGGTTTACAGCAGAATTCTACAAGACCATTAAAAGCAGAGCTCACAGCAATACTACTCCAAACCTTCAATGAAATAGAACGAGACAGTTCACTACCATACACATTCTATTAATTCATCATAACTCTCATCCCAAAATCAGGCAGGGAATAATGAAAGAAAGGGAACTATAGACCCATTTCATTGAGGAACACTGATGCAAAACTTCTCAACAAAATTCTGGCCAATCGTCTTCAACAATGTATCCAGAAACTCATACATCACAATCAAACAGGATTCATTTCAGGGATGCAAAGCTGGGTCAATATTCCCAAATCAATTAATGTAATTCATCACATCAACAGGAGCAAGGATAAGAACCACAAGGTTATTTCAATATATGCAGAAAAAGCATTTGACAAGATCCAACACCCCTTTATGTTGAAGGTTCTGGAAAAATTAGGAATTATGGAACATTCCTCAATAGAATAAGGGCTATATATGACAAACCTACAGCCAGCATTATACTTAATGGTGAAAAACTAAAGCCATTTCCTCTTAACTCAGGAACAAGACAAGGATGCCCACTCTCTCCACTTCTCTTCAATCTAGTATTAGAATGCTTAGCTACAGCAATAAGACAAGATGCAGACATAAAGGGGATCCAAATAGGAAAAGAAGAAATAAAACTCTCCCTCTTTGCAGATGACATGATCTTGTATTTAAAGAATCCCATAGACTCCACTCCCAAATTACCCAGGCTGATTCAAAACTTTGGCAAAGTAGCGGGGTATAAAATTAACCCCCCAAAATCAATGGCTTTTCTGTATGCCAACAATGAGAAAAGTGTGGCTGAAATTAGGAAGACAACGCCATTTGTAATAGCCCCACAAAAAATAAAATACCTAGGAATTAACTTAACCAAAGAAGTGAGAGAACTTTATGATCAAAACTGTAAAAACTTGAAAAAGGAAATCAAAACAGAACTTAGAAAATGGGGAAAACTCCCATGCTCCTGAATTTGGAAAGATCAACATTGTTAAAATGGCGATACTTCCCAAGGCTATCTACAAATTCAATGCGATACCTATCAAAATTCCAACCTCATTCTTCAAGGAAATAGAAGAGGCAATCCAAAAATTCATATGGAACAATAAAAGACCCCAAATAACAAAAACGCTCCTGAACAGAAAGAACACTGCTGGAGGAATATCAATACTAAATTTCAAACTATACTATAAATCCATAGTAATCAAAACAGCATGGTAGTGGCACAAGAACAGACTTCAGGACCAATGGAATAGAATTGAACACCCAGAAATGAACCTACAGACCTGTAGCCATCTAATCTTCGATAAGGGAACTAAAAAAATAGAATGGAAGAAAGACAGCCTTTTCAGTAAATAGTGCTAGCAAAATTGGTTAACTACTTGTAAAAAATTAAAGCTAGATCCTTATATATCACCGTGCACCTGAAGCAACTCCAAATGGATCAAGGATCTCGGAGACAAAGCAGACACTCTGAAAACATTACAGGATGGAATAGGAGAAACCCTAGGTCTCCTTGGCGCAGGCCGAAATTTTCTTAATAGAGACCCAGAAAGACCAAAGAAAGTTTGGACAAATGTGATTGCATGAAGTTGCAGAGCTTCTGCATCGCAAAGGACATAGCTAGCAAGATCAAAAGAAATCCCACAGATTGGGAGAAGATATTCACTAGACAAACAATGGACAAAGGTCTCATATCTAACATATACTTGGAATTCAAAAAATCAAACCACCCAACAACAAATCGTCAAAGAAACAACTGCCCAATTAATAAGTAGGCTAAAGACTTAAAGAGAAACTTCTCTGAAGAAGAAAGAAGGATGGCCAATAGACACATGAAGAAATGCTAATCCTCCCTAGCCATAAAAGAAATGCAAATCAAAACAGCATTAAGATACCTCCTCACCCCAGTTAGAATGACAAAAATCAAGAACTCTAAAAACAACAGATGCTGGAGGGTATGTTGGTGGGAGTCTAAACTTGTTCAACCACTTTGGAAAGTAGTATGGAAGTTCCTCAAAAGACTCCTCATTGAGCTCCACTATGACCCAGCAATCCCACTTTTGGGCGTTTACCCAAATGTTTACAAATAAGACCACACTAAAGCTACCAGCACAACCATGTTTATTGCAGCATTATTTACTATAACTAACTTATGGAACCAACCCAGATGCCCCTCAGTAAATGAATGGATCAAGAAAATTTGGTATATATACAAAATGAAATTCTATGCCTCCATCAGAAAAAATGATATTGCCCCATTTGTTAGGAAATGGAAAGACTTGGAAAAAATTATATTAAGTGAAGTAAGCCAAGCCCAAAGAAACATAGGTCCCATGCTTTTCCTTATTTGCAATATCTAGTACATGTCTAAGTCAAGCAGAAAAGGTCAGATAAGGTGATATTAGGGAAATGAACCCTAAGGTATGTATTCGATTTTTTTTTTCTTTCATGAGATTGTTTCTAATGCATTTATAAGATTATTACTTTGTTGCTTTGTATGTCCCTCCCCCACAGTATAACCCCTGCTTTCACTGTATTTGATGTCGGTGTAATTTGTGGAGGGGAAGGTGAAAAACAAATCGTTTAATTAAGGATACAGGTAGACCCGTTGCAACAATGAGAAGTACAAGTTGTTATTTTGAAAACGAACTTTACAACTTTGGTGGCGGGGGGTGGGCGGGGAGGGGAGGTTAGGAGGGGAAGGAGTGGGGAGGATGGGAAGGGATGGGATGGGGAATACAACAATGCTTTTTTTTCTTTCATGTGGTTGTTTCTATCACATTTATAAGATGATTTGTTTGTTGCTTTATATGTCCCTACCCCACGGTCTAACCCCTGCTTTCACTGTATTTGATGTTGGGATAATTTGTGGAAGGGAAGGGAAAAAAACAAATCATTTAAACAGGGATATAGGTGGACCCTTGCAACAACGATATGTACAAGTCATTATGTTGAAAAATGAACTTTACAACTTTGGCCTGGTAGAGGGTAGGCAAGGGTAGGTGGTAGGGGGAGAGTAAGTGGAGGTGAAGGGTTGGGGGTGCGAGATAGAAAGGGATGGGAAGGAGAAACAAAGGAGGAGGCAACAATTCTTGACAAGAAATGTACTCAATATCTTGCCCAAGTAATTGTAACCCCTTTGTATGGTATTTTCACAATAAAAAAGATCGTAATTTTTTAAAAAATAAAAATAAAAAAATTAAAAAAGAAATAAAAGAATATAAGGACCTTAGGAGAAGGAATCTTAAACTTTTTCTATATGGCTTGTAATCTGAAGGACACATTTATTAATGAACCTATATATTATAAAACAATGTAGACTTCAAAGTACTATATCTAGAAGACAATGAAATTGATTATGGACTTTATACAAACATAGATACTTTTTGTAGACAAGCACCAGGAATATCTTTAGTTTCTATACTATTCATTTCAACCGATAAGTTAAAATTAAAAAAAATCACAAACTCTGCAGAAATCATTATAGATGCATACAAACAACTCTTGAATATATTTTGACATCAAAGTCAGGCAATTCACGTGGAAGAATACTATGCAATCCATCAATTTTTAAATTAAGATATTGCTGTTGCTTTGTATATGAAAATATTTTGTAGGGACACAAAGGATGGACTGGCACTTTTGAAATTTAAGAAACTTAACCAAACTATTTCTACATAGGAGAACAATTTGTACAGCCATCCACAACTTCAAGGAGGTAGTGATACATACTTATCCTTTTGGTAATATCAAATGCAGTTTCTTCCAAGTTGTTCTTCAGGCCCCGTTTGATATTTTGGTTCAACAGAAGGAGATACAGAGTATCTTTGCTATTTCTATTTCCAGCAGCAAGATGCAAGGGTGTCAAGAGGCCTTTAGTTTGGGGATTGGTATCTGCATCATGATGAAGTAAGAAAGAATCCGTTCTGGTGTTATTCCACATATAAGCACTGTTCAGGGGTGCCAAGCCATTCAGAGTTATTGCATGAATATCTGCCTTGAGCTACCAACTCATGGACAATGTCTAAATGTCCACTCTATGCTTCCCACTGAAGAGGGGTATACTTACCTCATCCCTAGTATACATATGAGTGGCCTTTTTGAAAAGTAGTCTCGGCACTGTAGTAAGCCAATTAATTTCGACATACCAAAGAAGACATTTGCATGGATTCTTCTCCATTATTTTCTTGCAATTGATACCATTCCTCACGTTTTTATATTATTCCTTGTCTTCATCAGAATTGCCTAACCAGAGGCTTTGAGTACCAGTGGGAATGAGGTGTCCATGTATTTCCCCAATAGTTCACATTGGTTGAACTGGTCAGAAAAATCCGGTGAATTTTCTGCATATGTTTTTTCACCATGATTTATTTTCTCTTTTTCCATTTTTATTATTCTAAATTATTCTAACTGGAGATTAGTGAATTGATAGAGAGCAGAAGAAAGATTTTCCTCCGTATTCAAATGCACAGACTGAAAATATGGACCAGTGGTGTCTTCATGTGCAGCTTATTCTAGGAAGGAGAAAATAGGAAACAATGCCTTCTACGTAAATGATTTGGGAAATACCATGATATTGTTTAAGAGAATTTACTATTCAATATATGAGCTTTAAGAGCTTTCTAATAGTTCCATTATTTATTGGTACCCAACATTAGAAAAAAAATGTATAATACAGTAGTAAAATAGAAGTCATTTGCATGACTATTTAAATTCCTTTTTTTTAAAGACACTTGGTTTCATCTAAAAAAGTAGGCCTATCTATTGTCCTCAAGTGTTTTTGGTGATTGAAGATGCTTAATAAGTCAAAATGTATTAGTAGTCCTTTGATATCAATTAAATTTCATTTTTCTTCTTGGAGAATATAATGATCAAAGCAATAGTTCAGAATCAGCAAGCAATAGTTCAGCATCATGCTGCCAGTGCAAGTGAATCACCAGTAAGTAATCCTCGATACCATTTTCCACAAAGGTTTTTCACAAATATAATTTGCCTGCTTTCTCTAGCTGCTTTCCTAGCCTGGACCTGTTCTTTCATTGTGCAGGAAAAGTGTGATTCAACTGATTTCAGTCATTTTTATTCTTATAATTATCAAGGATTTAGATTATTTTTAAAAAAAATTAGTTGTGGGGCCTGAACTATGGGCTTCGGCACTGTTCTTGAGCTCTTCAAATCAAGGCAAGCGCTCTACCACTTGAGCCACAGAATCACTTCTGTGGTTCTGTTTATGTGGTGCTGATTTGGGAAATGGTAGAGCAGAAAGTGAAATGATGTAACCAAAAATATAAAAGCAAAATAAATTAGGACAATTATGGAGCAACCATATTGTCTATGAGAATCATGAAAGAGAGAGAGGAAGAGAGATACAGATGTGCAATGACCTATCTAGACACAAAATCAATGCTTCTGATCTATTTACAAAGCAAACAATTTTATTTTTTATTTGTTAAAAGAGATGGAAATAGAATTTATGTATTTACTTGAAATTAGTACAAACATTTTTAGTCGCCTACATAAAGAGACATAGCTCTGACCAAATTACAGACAAAATCTTAATCCTTGGTCTGAGAAGGTGGCTAAGTGGTAGAGTGCTTTTCTTGTAGCTTAATACAGTGCGGATACTACTTGCCAAAAAGGCCACTCATATGAATACTAAGGATGAGGATGAGTATACCCCTCTTCATCAGGAAGCCTAGAGTGGACACTTAGACATTGTCCATGAGTTAGTATCTCAAGGCAGATATTCATGCAGTAAATCTGAATGGCTGGACACCCCTGCACAGTGCTTATATGTGAAACATATTGCAGCACAAACACACACACACACACACACACACACACACACACACACACACACATCATCAGATTTCTTCTTAAGGATTTTTTGTGTATGGTCTTAAGAAGAAATTTACATTACTAACTTGAATTTCTGACAGAACACTATAATCACTGTACATCTTGCTTCTATACTCTCAATATTAAATTGCTGTCTAAGTATGTGCAATAGATAAGTATAGGAAAAAGTAGGAGCCACACTGGTGGCTCATGTCTTTATTCCTAGCTAATCAGAAAGACAAAATCTGATGATTGTGGTTTGAAACCAGACCAAGAAAAATAGTCCATTAGATTCTGGTTTGAAAGTAACCAGCAAAAGCTAGAAATGGAGCTGTCTTACAAGCAGGAAAATGCTAGCCTTGAGAAAACTAAAACAAAAAAATAACAAATTCTGGGACAGAGTTAGGCCCTGAGTTCAAGCTCTAGTAGTAGTATTTAACTAATGAAGGAATGAATTAATTAATTACCTAAAATAAAATAAGTGGTCACATGTGGTGAGGCAGGTAAAATGTAACAACCCTGGTGACTGGAATATGTATTATTTTGTAATAAGGCAAATTATCATTTGTCCTAATCACTACTACTTTATTTGAACTTTTTTGTACAATAAACCCTGAATTTGGCATGTGTGTATATGTGTACATGTGCACACATGTGTGTTTAAGTGTGTGTGTGTGTGTGTGTGTGTGTGTGTGTGTGTGCTGTTGCAATGTTGCTTGCAAATATGAACAGGGTGAGGCTGAAAAGAGCTGTGTTGAAATGTTTTTATTTATCAGTGTTCTGTCCTGTCATTTCAGTTGAACCATCCTTCTGTATATTTTATTTGTTAATAACATCATCATAATCAAAGCATTTACAACATTAAGTTAGATAAAAGAGATCATATTCAGCGCTTAGTATATGTTAGGTAAAAAGATACAGATATAATTGGGTAGTAAGTTATTGGTGTAAGATGACTGTCAGTTCAAAATATGTATTTGACCTCTTAAATTGGTTATATTTTTAAGAAATACTCATGGAGTGATTTTGACCGACTTGAACAAATAGGTATTACTCTCTGGTTATTTCTGTGAAACTCAAGGTGGATAAACTCTTTCTGGATTTCTGTTGAAAATAACTTTATTTGTAAGATTGTATCTATTCACACTAAGATAATAAACCCTGTATTTTTTAGGTTTGAATATCCCATCATATTGACTGAAAATCTGTATTGTGGCTATGCTTGTTAGATATGTATTTCAAAAAAACAAACAAAAACATGTGTCACCTTCAGATTGTGGATGCATTTGAAGTTTGTACTTACAAAGGTTTCTTCATTAATAGTTCTTTTGTGGGAGTAATAGCACAACTTTAACAAATAAGGCTTTTCGAATGTTTTCCAATATAAATAACATCCCAGACCGAGTCTTGCAATTTCTAAAAACCATTTAAATATTTTACATTGACTATACAGCTAAAGACATTTCTGAAATAAATATTGTTAAGATCTGAAAATGTAAGTGGGTATGCAGGCTTTTTATGCATCATTTTATGCAAAGCCAGTTTTTATGAAACTAAAAGAAATAGAATAAAGAATGTAAGTGAATTGGGTAACCCAATTATTAGTATAATTTTGTTTTCTATTAGCACAGTCCTTTGAATGTAGATGATGCAGTTAAATTATTTTTTGTCTCACTGTGCTTCAGTTATTTTTAGATTATTTGTAGTTATAAAAATGAATTTGTAGTATAAATAAAGGTCTTTTAAAATGATTAGAATTAATCTTGTGTTTTGTATTCTACTCCCATGAAAATGAGTTATTTTCAAGTGTTAATAGTTTATAATTGAATCTTCAGTATCATAAGAAATTTTGAAAAAAATTGGTAGTATTGATGTCTTTTTTTGGGGGGAGGGGTCCGGTAGTGGGGCCTGAACTCTGGGCAGTGTCCCTCAGCACTTCAGCTTAATTCTAGCGCTCTACCACTTGAGCCACAGCATCACTTCCAGCTTTTTTTCTTTTTGCTTTTGTGGTGCTGAGGAATCGAACCCAGGGCCTCATGCATGAAAGGCAAGCGCTCTATCACTAAACCACCTTCCCAGCCCTTCATGTCTTTTTATACCAATAGTATTCACAAAATGGAGCGTCTTTAATTCATACTTAGTGTCTATGATTTTTAACCTCTCATTTCTAACATTAATGATAGGTCAGAGTGCGTTTTTGTTATAGGACAAATAAAATATTTATCTAGGGTCAAAGGTGATTTTTATATCAGTCTTGCTTTAATAGCATTTTAAATGTTGGGTATAAAAATCAATCAAAATACTTCTAATGGTAAACAACTAAGTTGAGCTACAATTTGGAAATGATTGGTCCATAAGACCTGTAGTCTGTTTCCATCAGGAATTAGGGGGTCATTCTTTCAGTAAGACAGTGTTAAACAGAGATAATGTCCCTATGCAGTTCAGTGTTTAGTGAAGGGTTAAAATATGATTTCTACTATTTTGAGCTAGAAATCAAGAATGGTATACATTAGAAGTTCTTTTCACCAGGGAGGTATGCATTGATTATGAACTTTGAGTATTCATATTACAGTTCCCTATTTTCTAACAAAGATAAAGTAAAATATTATGAGTGTACACAATAATTCTGGGAAATTTTCCTAGAATTTGTAGACTAAGTGCTGGTATTTTAGTCATAAAATAGAATGAGGTTAATTGATACAGTGGGAGATGAACCTCAGGCTAACACTTACCATGCGTGCAATGTTGTACTAGTAATTCTAATTCTGAAGACTTCACTATCATCATCTGAGAATTAAAAATGGAAGGAGCTCCACTTTATGCAATTATTGTGAGGATTAAATTATATAACATAGGTAAAGTACTTGGAAAAACAATCAGTTAGCATTTGGCACATTCTACCTGTTATTTTATCATGTGATGAAATCTAGCATTTTTACTGTGATTTTATATGTGCAATGTGATGTATTGATATTCATTGCATTGATCACTTTTCTGTCACTATGAGGAAAATACCTGCAAAGAAAATTTGAGGAGGAAACTATTATATTGACTCATGGTTTAAGAGAACGCAGTTTAAGATCAAATGTCTCCATTGTTTTTAATCATGTTTTTATTATCTTAACTAGTTGTACACGGGAATTTCCATTCAATAAATAAGTTTTTAAAGTAGAATGGATCTTTATATAACTTTTCCTACCCTTCCTAACATCACCCCACTTTAATTTTTTCTAGTTTCATATTATTTCCATTGAATATAATGTCTTCACTGTTACTCCATAACTCTCTTTATTCTTTCCATTTGAATTCCCCTCACATCTTCCAAGTGATAGTTTCCTGGTATTCATTTTTTTGGGATTAAAATTCAATTTTATAAGAAATTACACCTTTTAAATATTGCTCTGAAAAATGAAAGCTTTGGTTAATACTGTTATTTAACTTGCATAAAATTCTGGCTTCCAAATACGCGACAGAACATGGGTCCTTTGTGTGTCTGGCTCTGACTTTGTTTACTTAACATATTTTTAGATCTATCCATTTCTTTGCAAATAATATAACAGTCCTCATAATGGATAGGTGCAATACAATTGTGTATATATGACACACTTTCTCCAATCATCCTTCTGCCAAAGGGCATCCTGGCTGTTTCCATAACTTGGCTATGGTGAGTAGTGCAGTAATGAAGATGGTTGTGAAAGTGATTTTACTGTAACCTTTTGGAAGAATTCATCACTATCTTTCTGGGAGCAATCCTCTAGCCAGTTTTCCAGAATAAGCACATCCTTCCCTTCATCTCCATCACAACGTATTGCAAGTTCTCAAAAACAAACTACCCCATACAGGTCTCAATAAGCTGAAACCACACTGTGCCCATATTCTTTCAATACATTTTTAATAATTACATACATTTAGTGAGAACGTTCTATGTACTTTCCTAATGTGGGAATGAGACATAAAAACAGAGTAAAAGAAAGAAATATGTATTTTAATTAGCTATTATCATATTTAAAATCTTTTTCAGCTCTAACAGCCTCACTTACTATTGTTTTAATCTTTATTTGATTACTTCATCTATCCCCTAAATTATAACAGGTGAGTTAAATACAGACAAAAAGTGTGGTTTGATTTTGACACTCATGTGTGAGAATGCACAATATGGGCAAATAGATGGATTGGAATTAATAGCAATTATCCATTTTGTTAAAGTAGAGATAGTTTTCCCAAACTGACTCATATTTCATTCAACAAAAAGAAACATTTAACAATTCCCTTTGTTTTCCTCCTCATTAACTTTTGTTTCCATTTTATTTTATAATCAAGGATGATTTCATATATGTACTGTAGATACAAAAATATGTTAAACTATTTCTATCCGTATGTATTGATATATACACATATACATATATTACTCAGGTTACAATGATAATTTATAACTTCTGTAACTATACAATTTACTAAATTATTAAAAACATCGATGGCTCATGCCTGGAATCCTGGTTACTCAGGAGGCTAAGATCTGATGAACATGGTTTAAAGCCATCCTGGGCAGGAAAGTCCATGAGCCTCTTATCTCCAATCAATCAACAGAAAATCAGAATTGGAACTGTGGCTCAAAGTAATAGACTGGTAGCCTTGAGAGAAAAAGCTCAGGGACATCACCCAGGCTCTTAGTTCAAGAACTACAATCTACCCAAAAAATCTATTTAATTTACACCTGTGTAAGTAGAGTATTTCCATCACCCAAATGTACATCCATGCTCATTTGCAAGGTAACTCTGTTTTGTCTGAAGTACCACTAAACATTATCACTTAAGTAGAAAGCATTGGAACGTGGGTTCATTCTATCTCTCTCATGGATTTTTCTCGATTCAAACACTCAAGTGTTATAATTATTCCAATTATTTAAAATCATAGCATTTTTTCTTTAATACCCCTAATATTACAGTTTGAATTCAGTGTCTTGTGCCCCCTAAATAGGTGTTCTTACCACTTGGTCATGTGCCCAGCCCTAAATTATCCTGATTATTTTTCAGATAGAAACTGGCTTCCTACTTGTGTATGATCTTGGCCTCAGTCCACTTTATATTATTCTTCTTTTAATTTAGAATAATAAGTGCATGGTATTATGTATAGATCTTTCTGTCTAGTCTGGGCTTTAGCCACTCTTCTCACAACAGTGCACTCCCATGTAGTCAGGATTTTCAAAAGCTTGTCATATCTGATTTTTTAAATCTTTGCATTTCCTGCAGGTACTTGAGTACTGAATTAATTTGTGTTTTCTTGTTTTGTTTTATTTGAATGTATGTGTTGAGTTGTTCCTTACTTTTCCTTTTGTTTCTTTCCCTCAAGTTCTTACCTAAAGTGCTGAGAAAACAATTCCTCTTTCTCAAGATAGGGTGAACATTATTTATTCCAAAGTAATTTCAGTAACATTTAAACACCTTCATGTCTATGAATGGTATACAAATGCTAAGCGTTGAGAAGGGTGTTTTTACTTTCAAGGTAGTTTTGTCATACACAGATCATGAAATATATGAAGATAATATAACTACAGATGCATGCCAAGAGGAGAAAAACCTATTATTAATTATTTGACAGAGGCTTCCCTTCTAGTGCAAGAAATATATTACTTGATACAGGATTTCACAAAATCATATTGCTAGGAGGAACCTAAACAATCATCTAATACTGTAGACTTGAGAGTGATGAATTGACTTCTTGAATAATTTACTTTTGGGTCAAATAAATGCAGGCTTCCAAAAAGAGAGTAGATTTTAGAGAAACATGATGAATTTTCTGTAAATAGGTCCTTAGCTGATTTTGTTAATTTGTGAACTAATACAGGGAAATAAAGTATAGCAAGGTAAAATGTAAAGAACTTCACATTGGAATACTCATTTGTGTGTGTGTGTTCATGTGCATGCGAGTATGCAAACGCACATGTGCATGTGCTTATGTATGCATTCATCATTCTTGAGGCTTGATAGTGCCTGGGAACTATTACTCAGCTTCTGTGCCCAAGGATAGTGGTCTACCACTTCAGCCACTTCTGTTTTTATTTTTAGATAATCGCTTGTATTTTCATGATTGGACTGGCTTTGAACAGACTCCAAGTAGCTAGCTAAGCTTATTCAGCCTCTGAGTACCTAGTTAAAATTCTGGCTGTCCTCTATGCTTCACTGCTCTTTTATTCATTTCCTGAGGTAATCACAAGCCTAAGTCATATATATGTCTAATTGCTTTAAAATAGTTACTGCTTGGTACCAGTGGTTCCCATGTATACTCTTACCTACTGAGGAGGCTTGAGAACAGAACCCAGGCCAAAAAGTTTAGTGGAATTCCTTCTCAATCTAAGCTGGGTGCATTGGATCATTTCCACCATCCTTCACTATCTAGTTACTAAGATTGGAAGGACTGCGGATCCAGGCCAGTCAAGGTAGCAGGCTAGACAAGTTGGTGTGCAACTCTGATGCCATTGATGATGGGAATGCTAAAAGGACAAATCAGGTGCATGTTCTTGTGGAAAGAAAACCCCTATCCTAAAATTAACCACTGATATGACGCTGGCCTAGCAAGAAAAATATACCACAAGTTGAAATACCCACAATTTCCCACAACCAAAATAAGTATATACATGAACATTCAAAAACTTAGTACAATCTGTTCTTTGCTCTAATATCAGCTTTATCTGATTATCATATGATGTGACAGAATAGTTTTTTCATTAAACTTATGATAATTTAAGAAGACCTAGAAAATTCTTTATTTATTAAGTGCAAATGAATGGCAAATTGCCTCATTTCTTACATATTTGACTATCACTATAAATTCGTCTTATGACTATTATTAATAGTAATATATTCTGATTTATTACTTCAAACTTTTTACTTTTCTGCTGAAGTTGAAGTATTTAAATAGTATCATCAAAGTATATTCCTTGGGTATTTAAGGAAGTTTTTTAGAAAGTTTTTAACCAATGGCTTCTAAGAATTCTTAATTGGTATATATTTTGGTTTATTTTTAATTTCAATTTAATTTTATTGTAATGATAATATACACAAGGGTTAAAGTTACATAAATGAGGTCGTGAATACATTTCTTAGGGAAGGAACATTGTTATATCTTCCACCGATATTTTTGTACACTCAAAACAAGAACTACTGATGCTTTTGCTGTTGCTATTGATCATTGGGTACTTTTGCTTTCTTTGTTCATACAATTTTATTATAAAATTGATATACAGAGGGTTTACACTTAATTAAGTCATCTAAAGAGTACACTTCATTTTATTTTCTAAATTTCAAATTTTTGGCTTACATGTTTTCATTTGTTTCTTTAGGATAATTCATTTTTTTCAGAGTTGTAGAATTAGTTAATTTATTTTTACATGATTTTTATACATGTAAATTATTCAGACACATATATTTTGCTTTTATAATATTTAACGTGTGACTATTTAAAAATTGTTTTCTTATTTTTTATATGGTTAATGATGTTAAATAAATTTATTTTCTTATACTTATAAACATATTTGTCCAGGTAACAAATACTTACTGTATTTTTAAAAGCGCATACTTTATTAAGAAAGGCTCCATTATTTGGTCACATTTTGGAAATATTTTTACTTGAATTAAAAAAAAGTTTGAGCTCGGCATGGTGATTTGTGGCATCCATTTTCTAGCTCTGGTGGGAAGTGTAAATAGAGTTTGTAATTCGGGAGAGACTGGGAAACTCTGTGACCTTATTATAAAACTATTCAGGGTGAACTGATTAGAGGTATAGCCACCGCTACTGTTATATACAGCACCTCGCTATCATATTCTAAATCTTGAGTTAACACACCAGTAACATCAATCTTTTTTCAAAATAGAAGGACACATGTTTCAAAATGTTTATTATTTAAATTATTTGCAAAGGTTCGCATTTCTTCTGTTAATTTTCAATTTACTTAAGCTATTAAAATCGAAGTATATTGTGACTATTTTATTTCTACTAAACTTTTAAATTGTAAGAGAAATATTATGATTTCATAGAACATACTTCTACTATTTGTGATAATTTCCTCCGTTTAATACGATAAAATCTATATTCCAAATATGTGTATGTGGTGTGTATATGTGTGTTTATGTGGTTTTTGTGTGTGTGTACTTTGTGTGTACTTTGTAATGTTTGGGAGGTCACACCACTGCTTCACACATGCAAGGCCAATGTTTTACCGCTGAGCTATACTGCCTAGTTATAATCCAAATAGTGTTTTAAATCATGACTTTCAAACTTTCATTCCTAGTATGTTTTTTCAAAATTATATATGATAAAATGTGATCCATATTCTATCCACTCTAGCAATTTTTATTGTTACTTAGAATATTTCCACTGCCTTTCCACTTCCAAACTCTTGTGTTTGTTATTGATAAAGGTTTTACTTTGTTTCTTTTCTCTCTTCATTTTTTTTCCTTTATAATTTAGCTATACTTTCTCTTATTTCTTTGGGAATTAATTATCATATTCCTATTATAATATCCTTACATTGTAACAGGTATATACAATGCTTTAATTTCTATTTTGTTTTGTCCCATTTTCACTGACTTTTGGTCCAAACTATTAGATGGATTAAAAAGAAACTTGACTTAGGACACTACTTTTCTCCTTCTCTTCTCTGAAGTCTTTCTGTTTTTTGAAACACAAAAGCAATGATATATAGCTCCTACATGGTCCATCATTCTTTCCCCTCTCTCTCTCCTCTGTTGTACAGCTCAAGTTGTTATCATTCAGATTTATTATGCTACAGCATTATCTAAATCTTAACTCATTTCTAAATTAATTTTAGTTGTATCAAATATTCTCTAAAGACATTTCTCTCTATATATATCTGGGGTCTTGTGTTTTTACAAGGTACAAAATATGAGTGACTATCAAACATCTAGATATCTCTGTAGAATATTGGCCCACCTGCTCAATAAACTCTTATGTAAATTCAAGGAATACAGGTCAGTCAGAACAATCTTGTAAAATGTTGTTGCTTCAGCCTTCATACTAGCTTTGAATCTTTTTACCATGTTTAGTAGTGAAGACAAAATAGTTCTATAATAAGAGCAGATACATAGAAGAATGTAACAGATTTGTCAAAAATAAATTCTTAGTTTTATGGTCAGTAAATTTTGAAAACTATCTTATGACTTTATGAAATAAAAATAAAATCTTAAATGTTGTATTGGCACTATTGTCTCTCGAGATTTAAAGAATGATCTTAGACTACTACCTCAATACTTTTTTGTTTTGTTTTGTTTTTTGTCATTCATGGGGCTTGAACTCGGCTTAGGCGCTGTCTGTGTGCTCTTCTGCTCAATGCGAGTGCTCTACCGCTTGAGTCACAACACCAGATCTGGTTTTCTAGTGGTTTATTGGATTTAAGGGTCTCATGGACGTTCCTGCCCGGGCTGGCTTTAAAGTGTGATCCTCAGATCTCAGACTCCTCAGTAGCTAGGGTTACAGATATGAGCCTCAGGCACCATCCTACCTCCATCTTTATACAAAAATTTAAAATAAAAAATTGATTATCAAACTAAATGTGAGATGTTAAAATCTATAAAACATAAATGTAAAAATTCATGACATTGCATCAGTAAAGGTTTCTAAAACTTTGATATGGAAAGCATTAGTGGCTAAAGAAAAGCAAGAATAAACTGAATTATATCAAGTGATAGCATTTCATAATTCAAAGGACACTATAACAGAAGTGATAACATATCCAACAGATACAGGGAACATATTTGTTAACAGAAGTGAAAACATATCCAACAGATGCAGGGAACATATTTGTTAATGCTACAATGTTAATGCTACAGTGATTATGAATCTTAAGTATTTTTATATCTTTTAATTCTATATAAATTTTTTCCTGAATAAGATATTTCTTTGAAGAACATATGTAAATTAATAGTCAATAGAAGGAACATATGAAATAAGTTCCTCTTTAGTATCTAAGAAAAAAGACAAAGAAAACTCACTAGTCTGACCCTAATATATAAAGATGACACAAAATATAGTAATGCATTTGTGGACAAAATGATAAGCTCTACATAGGAGAATGATTAGTATAATACTGGGATCATTTTAGCAAGCAAGATTTCAAGTCTTCCAAAGTTCAAAGAGAATTGTATATGATCCAGCCAGTACACTTCTATGTATGTATTAAAGAGAAGTAAAAAACTTGTTTGGACAGGGAATGTAGTTCATTGACAGTGCACTTGAGTAGTATGTGTGAGACGCTGGAAATAATCCCCAAAAACAAATTTGAAAAGACACACTATAGATGATGTATGCTGGACAAATTTCTGTAAGTGAATTTTATATCTATTTTAATGTCTGTTCTAAAATTTACAGCATTTCTATTTGAAGAAATGCAAGTTTGTGAAAATTAGGCTTGGAAAACCTATTATTGTACAATTTACTTCCAAAGCACTAAAATGTATACAATAAAAGGAGATTATATATTGCATGTGAATTTCATGGCAGCAAAAAAAGAAAACTATTGTTAAAATTCTTCACACCAATTGCAGAATATCTAAAAAGATGTTTTCAGTGTTGGCTAAAAATTCTTTGTAAACTACAGCATTTAAAACAAAGATGTGATTTCTGTGTATTTTGAGTGTTTTTGGTCCGTTTTTTTTTTTGAGTTTATACAGAGATAACTCAATCAAAAAGTGTATGTGATACCTGTAATATCTAGGAGTTATGCATATCTTATAAGTAATTGATAAACTTTTCCGGAAAAAACTTTTAGCAAATGACAGAAGACCCAAATCTATGCATCTGCATTCTATGAAAGTCATATGTCACTTCCTCAATCCAATTGCTTTTTTCTACTTTGCTAGGAAAAAAATTATTCTCAAGGTAAGATCCAATAGCAATGAAGAGAAACAAAATACATAATAAACTTGATTTATTTGTGAAAATATCAAATGAAATAAAACAATTCCACTTAAGCGACTCCAATATTAGTACCTATGAAGATGTTCCTGAATACCAATATCCAATAAATTTTTGGAATTTTAATTTCTACCAACATATAAAAACTAGAACAAGAAAACAAATATAGCCTTGGAGCAAACCCTTGGACTAATTTTTTTAATTGTTTTGAAATTACAAAAGGATTGATACCATTAAGAAAATGATTTGTTTTGGAAATCAATTAAAAATGTTTAGTACTTATTATAACTCAAATACTAAACAAGAGTATTTTTATACAATCATTAAAAATATCACTTTATTACTATAGTAAAATAGAATAAAAGACCAGTCCCAATATATTATCATTATTCTTAATTCCTAATTATTACCTAAATATCTTAAACAAACTAAATAGTCATGTCTTTAACATAAATGTAAATATTCTTTACTTTTTACTTAACATTTTCCAGGGGTATGTATTCATGTTTCTAAGAAATGTTCACAGCAGTTAAAAGGTGCTTTTGTGAAATTAATGTGATATATTTTGTTGTTGTTGTTTGCAAGGCCTGGGCATAATCCCTAAGCCTTTTTATGCTCAAAGCCAGCATTCTACAACTTGAAGCATAGAGGGAATTCCTGTTTTTAGTGGTTAATTGGAGATAAGAATCTAACAAGTACTTTTTTAGTGTGTGGGGGTGTTCCAGTCGTGGGGCCTGGGCGCTGTCCCTCAGCTCTTCAGCTCAAGGCTAGCTCGACCACTTGAGCCACAGAGCCATTTCCAGCTTTTTACTTTTTGCTTATGTGGTGCTGAGGAATGGCACCCAGGGCCTCATGCATGCAAGGCAAGTGCTCTAACACTGAGCCACCTTCCCAGCCCCCTAACAAGTACTTTCCTGTCTGGGAAAGTTTCGAACACAATTCTAAGATCTCATTACCCAGAAAAAAAACATTATTTTAGTATTGTCTCATACTAAAACAGAAATAGTTCAATTGTATGGAAACTCCTAACTTTTCAAACTGAATAATTGTTTAAGAGGGCAGAGTATATGTGTTCTTCAACATTCCTATTATTACTAACTACTCATTTTCAAATTCTGAACATGCCATACTAGAGACATTCAAAACAGTACCTGTTTGCATTTATTTAATTTTGCAATAGGTGCAGTTTTCAATGTGGCGTTACATATTTAAATTCAAGAGAAAAAATAGCCACAGTATGATAGAAGGTAAAACTATGAAGTATCTATATTAATTCCTCTAGAGTAAACATTTGTTCATCAAAGTAAGCCATTATTTCTATGGCCATCAATCCCAAGTTTTATGCCATAAAGTCATCCTAGCTCAACAATTTCCAACTTGTAATGTGCACCTTAAAATTCCTTAAATTCACAACATGACAAGCATATAACTATTGTGAAAAAATACTAAACTTCTGCTAATAAGATGCCCTTCGTATTGTGGAAAGAACCCTACACTAAACTTTGCTGCATCATTTTCCACCCAGTGTTATTCTTAAGATCAGAGCACTTGCAAATATTATTTATAGTTATATAATTTATCTATCATAGATATTCAAGAGATCTGAATGTCTGAATATTAAGATCTGAAACTCTGGTTCAAATCCCACCCAGGAAGGTAGTTTCATCAGATTCTTACCTCCAATAAACTGCCCACGAAAAGCCTGACACAAGTGGCACTGAGGTTCAAGTGGTAGAGCAGTAGCCTTGAGCAAAAACAGGCTCAGGGACAGTGCCCAGGCCTAGAAGTTAAGTCCTAAGACAAACCAAACAACAAAAACAAAATAAAAGCAGACTCTAAGCCTATCATTTTTCTCATTGTATACAGAGGTACATAATTAAGGAAATTTCTTCCTGTGTTATGTATTGTAGAAAAAAAGGTGTCACACAATTACTCTCTTCATAACATGTAACACCAAAGTCTCAAAAAATTGCTCTTTTGCTAAATTCATAAATTAGTAGCATCAATTTGTTGACAACTTTATCTAGATTATTCAAATTATCATGTTACTTATGAACTGTTGAAATTAACTATTAACTAAGTTCTAATTATACCTCACTTGAAAGAATATTTTAGGCAAATAGAATGCCAGAATCATTTGTGAATTTGTAAATTAAATCTTCTACTTAAAAACAATTTTATAGTATCCTATAGTATATTAAATTACAAACAAAAATATTTATTTTAACTCTAAATTCTTATTTAGCCAAGTCTACAAAGTCCTACATTAAATGAACTTTCCTATTTCTCTAGGCTTAAGCTTTTGTAATCCTTCATCATTTCTTTGGAATCTAACAGAATGATTATTGCTTTTTCAAATTCTTGGTTGGGAATCATGAGCTCTTTTGCATCTAGTAATGTTCTGTAATGAAGACGATATTTAAACACAAATGAGGATTATATATGAGTTGCAGTTCAATAGGAAACTTGACTTCTCAAAACATAATGACAAAATTAGCCCAAACTTCCAACTGTGTGTTCCTTTCTGACTTACTTTTTATTCCTTTCTTGGTTTGTTTTATTGAGACAAAATTATACTACCTAGTCCAGTGAAAGTATAACTATGTCATTCCACTCTCTATTTACCTGCATTTATCTCTAATTAACCACAAGAAAACTGGAAGTGGTGTGGGGCTCAAAGGTAGAGAAAAAGTTTTGAGCTGAAGAATAGAGGGACAGTGCCCAGGCCCGGAGTTCAGGCCTGACTACCATCAAAAAAAAAAAGAAAAAGAAAGAAAAGAAAAAAAAAGAAATGTGATCTTAGCCAACACTTTATTGCTAGTATAATTCCTGCTCTCTCGACATGGACATTTTTCCAGTTAAGTCCATGATCTTATATCTGACTTGCTTGGAACCAGAATTATTCTTCCATTCTACTTTTAACAAATTTGCATGATTACCTATCATGATTTAGAGCTAGTAGAAGAAAGAGAGTGGTCTCATCCTTCATGTTCCACTTAGTAGTAATGCTTTCTCTATGTCACTCCCATAGATCTACATACTGGCCTTGGCTTTATTATTTCAACGTTGTCTTATTTGCAGTCTTCTATAGAGTATTGAACCATTATACTTAAATACAGAACTTCTCTTTCTCCTATACCTATTGTTTCTCCTTCTGTTAACTTATGTACACTTGGGTAATAATGCACAACACAAACACTGACCAAAAAATGTTTCTGAGAACCTTCTTTCCACTTAAAATTGGTCTTAATTTACAGAGCACTTAGGAAATTTGAATTTAATGTACTCCAGAGTAATGTTTTCTTTCATATTTTTTTGTGAAAATGGTGGACAGAGGCGTTAGAGTTACATAAGTAAGTTAATGACTACATTATCTAAGGAGCATTGTTACCTCCTCTTTTTTCTTTCCCCTGCCATCCCTTTTCTCCCCACCATCCCAACTCTCCCCTCCTATCCCCAAGTTGTAAAGTTCGTTTTCAACATAGTGTCTTGTTCATCTCATTGTTACAGCAGGTCATACTGTATCCTTGTTTCACCATTTTATTTCCCTTCCCCTCCCCACATTAGAAAAATGTATATGCATGATGCAGTTCACCGATATCAAACAGTCATTATACCATGGAGGAAGAAAATAGAAGAGAAACAAAAAACATCACGTAATCCATGTTAGATACATTAAAAACAATAGTAAAAAAGAAAAAAAACAAGTTGTGTCCTTATTTTGGGGCTCATTTCACTTAACATAGTCTTATATGGCCATATGTACATGGATAATATTTTATAAGCCATGTAAATTCCATATTTTCTCGTTACTAAGTTGTCTCTGAAACACATGTTACCTCATGCCCAAAGATGTCTTTGTGCTATTTCAATGAAACCAGAAAACATTCATTTTGCCTGGAGCAGCACCGTAGATTGTTACTGGAAGTAATTGGAAGGAACTTTTACAGGAAGTAGAAACTGAATCCAGGAGAGAAATTGAACATAGAGAAATGACAAAGTTCAGGTTAATTTGTGCTCTCATTTTTACTGTACAAGAAAATAATCCAAGGCTTGAAGGAAACCCTGTCCCTTACTTTTTCCAGTGAGTTCTTTACTCATAAAACTTTCTGTAAACTTCTAATTGAGAGTATTACAAAAGGAAACAATATGAAATTTGAAGGCCAGCATAGAAAAAAATGGAAATAACATTGTTGTACAATGTTCTACTACAAAGAAACAAAGACACGGAAGTTTTAAAATGTCTTATGCATGGATATTTTAATCCTCAGATGATTCTCTTGTTGTAAAAGTCAGATATCCATCCTTTATTCTGGTCCTGAGGTGGCCATATCAATAAGGATTCCAAAAAGCAGGATCCAGTGAGTATGATCAGCAAAAGGAGCCTCTTTTCAAATCAGTGTTTAAGGATGGTCCAAAGAAATATGTGGGGTTTTTTTTGTTTCATGTTTGTTTGTTTAGTTTGTGCCACTACTGGGGCTTGAACTCAGAGGCTGGACCCTGTCCCTGAACATTTGTCTTTCCTGCCCACCTACTCCCAAAGCTAGTACACTACTGCTTGAGCCAAAAGTCCACTTCCGGATTTTTTGGTGTTTAGTTAGAGATAAAAATTTGACAGATTCTCCTGCCTGGGTTGGCTTTGAACTGAGATAGTAAGAAAGCTAAGTGACATCATCTGTATGGACTTCTCTTTTGAACCAAGAAATATTAGATGAAGTTTATTATAAAGGTAATATTTGACAATTTTTAAAAGAAGAGAATACATCCAGCAAATAAGCCATAACTTAAATAATTCAGCAAAACAGGTGCACTGAATCATATTGGAATTTTTTTTTTTTGCTTGGGAAGATTACTAGTGACTTCGTAGTTCCTTTTGGGGAAACTAAAATTATATTTGACTTTTTTGTTGGTCGTGGGGCTTGAACTCTGATCCTGGGCACTGTTCCTCAGCTCTTGAGCTCAAATTGAGTGCTCTAACACTTTAGATACAACACCACTTCCTGGTTTCTGGTGGCTGATTGAAGATAAGTGTCTCATGTACTTTCCTGACCAGGCTAGCTTTGAACCACAATCCTCTGGTCTCAACCTCTTGAGTAGCTAGGACGACAAGCGTGAGCCACCAGCACCCGGCTCATATTTGCATTTATGTGCACTTAATGACACTGTAGACAAATAATGAAAATTTGAATCAAATGATGACATTTCAGCTTTTCAGAAAATTAATATGTCTTCCTTTTCCATGCTGTTACATTAATGACTCATGAGTTATTGGACTCTTAATTTAGCATCCTCTAATGTCTGCGACGGTGGACTTAGTATAAATAATTGTTAGTATAGAAATATAGAAAGCCTGATATTTTTATAATGCAATGGAGATCAGATAGGAAAGAACAACATAGAATGACATACAATTTATCACACAGAGATTAAGAATTAGCCTAAATGATATAGAATGCTAAAGGTAATGAAGAATAAGCTTGGATGATAACTAGTTCTTCAATAACCAAATATGGTTCCCTAGAACAGTTTCTGGTATAATTTTGTTATTATTATTGTAAGGTCCGCTCCTGGATGGCTAACACACTCCACCCTCCTCTCAGCAAAGTCTCCACCCAGTACCTGCATTACCTAGGCAACTGGGACACCTGGAAGAAGTCACATCTGCATCCACTGAGGTCACATCTGAATTTGATATGGCCACACCTTTCTGGGCCCATACCCTAGATAAGGCCTAGCCCAAGCCCAGACGCCCTCTCTCTGCTCTTTTCTAGCTCTTTCTCACTCTTTCCTTCTCTTCTCTTTCCTAGTTCTCTCTTTCCTACCTCTTTCCCAGATGCTCTCTTTTTAGCTCTATTTTTCTCTTTTCTAGCTCTTTTCTCTTTCCCTGCTCTCTCCCTTTCCAGCTCTTTCTCTTTCCCACATCTCCCAGCTCTCTTTCCCAGGTCTTTCCCCAACACGTGGAGGACCAAGATGACCTGGTGCAATCCGGAACGAAGAATAAACTTATTCCTTTCCTGAATACCACGTGCATGGTGCTGTTCTTACTCAGCTACCTCTTTTTTAAAAAACGTAACAATTATCATTTATTTCTTCCATCTGGGTTTATTCCTTCACTTCTATCACAACTATTAATTAGCTGGTGCCTTTTTGGTGCCAAAACTGACCAAAAAGTCTTATAAAATTCTCACTTAGACTACCCTACACATTGTGATTAGCAGTGATCACTCAAAAGCCTGGAATCTTTGAATTTCCAGGATTAATATTCACCTGATATCTAAGCACATTCCTGACATTAATTGCCATGACTTACTAACAAAACCTTTTTTTTTTTAATCAACACAGCCTTCTAATATAGGTAAAGTACATAAATTAAGAACGATTGTTAAGTCATAATTGGAAGGAGCAAATATATATTCAAATATAGGTTCTTTATTTGGCATTTACTTGGTAAATGCATTTTTGCCAGTCCTGGGGCTTGAACTCAGGGCCAGGGAACTCTTCCTCAGATTTTTCTCTTTTTATTTTGCTTAATGCTTGCACTCTACCACTTGAGGCACAGCACCATTTCCTTTTCTGTTTATGTGGTACTGAGGAATTGAACCCAGGGTTTCATGCATTCTAAGCAATCACTGTACCATGAAGCCACATTCCCAGAGCCCTAAATGACTTTCTTAAGATGGGATTACTTTTTCATTCCATTACTATGTATTATAATTTAGGCTAGGTGGTAGAAAAGGAAGTGGAAAACAATACTAAGTCCAGTAAGGCTGACATTCCTATCACACCCCTACAGAAGTACAGTGTTAAGACCTGCAGGACTCATAGGGATGTTGCATGTTATATTATTATATAAAAAAACATAAAAAGTCTTCTCCTATATCCATAACTTTCTGCTTCCACTTTCAAGTTCAAGAGCCGAAAATCGAAGCCTTTTTAATTGATTGGGGATATTTCCTAGAAAGGAAGAAGGAGGATGTGGAAGGTGATGTTGGAAAAATATGTATATTGGCTCCCAGTCCACATTTTTTGCATTTTTAAAAAGTGCTACTGATGAACTCCCACATCTACTTGAATATGCTGTCTGCACAAGATGCAGATAAATGAAGACATTTATTCTGGTGGATAGTTACATGTATTAACAAAATCTAGTTCTGGAAAAAAAGTTAGCAGTATAAAGTATTGTCTATAAAATGGTTTCATGTCCTAGCAGAACAAAATGTAGTGTTGAAATGATTAGTCCAGCTTTCTTTGAGATTTTATGCTGTCTCAGTATTAAGATGTTCTCTACTTCCAGTAACATGGAAGCATAAAAGGCATGATTTGAAGATACCAGTAGTTTTAGGAACAAAGGTACATAATACTTTCCTTCCTGCAGAGACATGTGATGGCAAGTATGACTGATTGTATTATAGTTCTTTTCTTTTTCCTCTTTATCGCAAGTGTTGCATATCTTGGCATATTAGTCTGCCCTGCATCAGCTTCCTGTAGGTGAGATTTACCTCTACTCTGCAATGTCAAGATGGGTCATGTGACTTACTTCGGCTTACAAAAATGAACCAGAAGTGGTTAAAGGCTATTTCTAGGGGAAGATTTCTATCCCATTGTTTGTGTCTAAGAGCAAACTTCTTTTCCCTTAGCTATAAAAATAGCATATTTCCAGAGGGAATCTTTTTTCAACTTATATAGTGGAAGAATATAGCATGTAAAATGAGGCAAAACTCAAACACAGCAAGAATTAAGCGAATATTAGAATGTGATATTAATGTTAGTTTCTTACCATTCTTGTATGACTACAGCACATCAGAATTTAAGAAATACTGAACAAGAACTAAACAAATATATAACACTTCCTGTTTGATGCTATTACCTTTTTTATATAAATAAGCATTCTCTATGTGATCACTTGAGGGGTTAACTTTTTCTTTTTTTTTTTTTTGTCGGTCGTGGGGCTTGAACTCTGGCCCTGGGCGATGTCCTTCAGCTCATCAGCTCAAGACGAGCGCTCTACCACTTGAGCTACAGCGCCACTTCCGGTTTTCTGGTGGTTTATTGGAGATAGGAGTCTCACAGTCTCTCCTGCCCGGGCTGTCTTTGAACCGTGATCCTCAGATCTAAGCCTCCTAAGTAGCAAGGATTACAGGCGTGAGCCACCAGCGCCCGGCTGGGGTTAACTTTTTCTATAAATGTGTTTAATCACTCTAGAGCACTGTATCTAACTTCCACAATCATTATCAAGAACTTGTGATTGAGATGAAGAAGAACAAAATATCTAGATTTCTCGCTTCTCGTTTCCTCTTCTCCTTTTTCTAGTGAGAATTTTCATCTTTTCTCCAAATTCTCCTATTAATAAAGGAAGAATGACACATGTGGATATCAAGCAAAAGGCTTCAAAGCCAGAATTTTATTCTTTCAGAAATAGATGAAATAAATCAGAGTGGCTCAAGGAAGAAGAAAAACATGATTTTTCCCCTTTCTGGCTTCAACAATAGAGTCTGAACACGACTCTAAAAATATAACAAACAATTTGCCTTAGCTAATTTTTTAAAAATATTGTTTTTTAATAAATAATAATTTTAACATTTAAAAAATTTAAAATATATAGTAATTTGTTGTTTGCTTTTGGTAGGCATAAAATAAGACTGCATTAACTTTGTGTGAGTTGAGAGGCTAAATTTTATCAGAATCCAAACAAAATGAAAAATATATGATGTTAAGATAAATAGCTTTTTGGTACATTTTCAACATGATATACACACAGGGACATCTTTTTCCTTCTTTTCCTCTCCACTCGTCAATAAGCAGTTCATGTAATTCAAATAGCTATGTTTCTTTCAGAAATAGATTACACATAAACAAGTTAAAAGACGAGAACCAGTATTGGTGCATTCTTTAAAAATAGCAGTAACATAACTATTAACCATAATTCCAAAATGATAACAATCAAATGCTCTTGAAAAGAGAAGATTGTAAGGAGAATATACAAAAAGTGATAATGTCAGAACTGATTCAGGAGCTGCTGTCTGACATTTAAGATTTCTAGTACATGACAATTTTTAATCAGGATTAAATGCTTTCAGAAACCCAATTTTTTCTAGTTATATTTTATTAAAGAAATATGTTGTTCAAAATTAATGAAAGCATAACAGGTTATAATCTGTAGAAAGAGTGCTTACACACTCATTGTGGTAGGCAGTAAAATACCTTTCCAAAATATCTATAGTCCCGAAATATCTAATCCATCAAATATTGATTTACATTTTATATGTAAGGTTGTAAAATAATCACCTTTCATTACCCAAGGAACACAAATTTGAATAATTATCAGATGGGCAAAGTATACTCAAAAGTCCCAGCTGTAGTTCGGAAAGGACATCATTAGGTAAGAATCATCAGAAAGATGTAAAAATGCTACATTACAAGATAAAGGAAAAGACAAGAACACAGATTCTGAAGTTTCTGGAAAGTGGACCTGGAAGTAAATGCTTTTTCCACTAGAATCACCTGAAAAGTATTTTAGCTCTGTAGGGGGCTCAACTTTAAGTGAGACATATTTTAGATTTCTGTCCTTTAGAAATGCAAATGATAAATATGGATTATTCGAGCCAATTATCTTGTAGAAATATTTTACAGCAGATTTGGTTTGGTAAGCTAACTCAACTACAACCTTTTCCTGATGCAACTACAAGGATACCACATGTCCTAGTTTCTGAGAATAAAAAAGTTGCCACCAGCTTTGTACACATGTATGATGTACATACTACTAAGGGCCTTGCATTAATGAAGTCTTGAATTCCTAAATAATATTTAAACAAGAAGCTCCCTATATTCATTTTCACATTTGGGGATCACTAAGTTCAAAAGTTATGTAGAAGGCTAGGGTAAGAATATAGAAATGAAATCTGTCTCCTATTATTATAAAGATAATTTATGTCATTTTGATTTACTATTTCTAAAGTAATAAAAAAATAAGGTAAAACCGAAACAGTAACTCGATCTTCTCTCCTTCCTAACTTTCCAACAGAAATTAGAGAATCCAGTAAAGATAAGCAATCCCAGGATGGTATAGGATGTTATAGGATCACCAGATGGTGAAAAAGAAGTTAACAAAAATGGGTCCCATGGAACAATGGGAAACAAAATCAACACCTACAGATTGTGATATAGTTGTGATATAGAAAATAGTTCCCACTATGCTAAGTCTGTGACATTTTAGGTTTGTTTACACAGCTAATTTCATGTCTTAGGAAATTACTTTATTAATACTCAAGGGTTTGCAGCGTATAACCCAGCAACAAATAATGCTTCTAAATGTAAACAAGCATAATACTAAGAGTAACCAAGGCATTGCTATAGCTGATAAACAAGAATGATCTTGGGGAATAGTCAAACAGTCTTGAACTTTTTCATATCTTTCCTCTTCTCCAACATTAGAAGACCTAGTCTAGATATGTAAAACATTAATAAAGGATTTTTATATTTTTTATCGTTCACACTAATGCAAATACACTTTTCCTTTTTGCAAACCTGACTTTGAAAGAGTCAGACCCTCACCATTATTTTATAGACAAACGTTTACTGCTTTGACTTAGGTGTTTCTTGACTTTGGGTGTTGTTCTCTATTATTTTGGCAACTACATAGAAAAACAAGATAAAAGCATTTTACTTATTTTGGATTGTTCAAAGTCAAGCTGCCTTCAGTTTTCTGTTCCCTTCTTCACTGCTAATTGAAGTTTAATTATTGCTCTTAAATGATAACAAAAACGTGATACTTTAACGTATATTCTCATTGAAACCAGTGAAAACAGGAGTGTCTGCGATTGTTATATCATTGTTTTCAAATATTTTTCTTCTATTTTCATTATTGCCTTTATTCCTGTCTTCTAATCAGGAAAACAAGGTTACACAAAAGATCTTCCTAAGGAACAGGATGTTAGGCAGAAAAAAATAGATATATAATTAAAGGTTTTCATCTCTTAAGAGACTGAAAAGATCAGAAGACATTTTGTTATTACTTGTACAGTTAAGATGACTTGAAAGTTTTGGTTCTTAAACTAAGTGAAATGCATGCAAAATGTTACAGTTGTTCCAAAAAATGATTATGGTTTATACTTTTATGCTTCAATGAGATGAAACCTCTTACAAAGTTGGAGGGCATATTTATTTTAGGGTAGAAGAGTTAATATTAGAAAGCCAAGGGAGATTCCTAAAACAACACTGCCTATCACGTATCAGTTAATTATACTTATGGCATATAAGTATATAAACATACAAATATTAATTGAGTGAGAAATATGTGATTTACACAATTGATTCAATGACAACTAGTATATCTAGTGAGGATCTAAAAGTCTTATAATACATATTTTAACATTTATGCCAAAATATTTGTTTATTTGTAACTGTTTATTTTTAATTTTTGTCGGTCATGGAGCTTGCAATCTTGACCTGGACGATGTCTGTCAGGTCTTCAGCTCAAGACTAGTGCTCTACCACTTGAGTCACAGCCAGTTTTCTGGTGGGTCTTTGGAGGTAAGAGTCTCACGGTCTTTCCTGCCTAGGCTGGTTTTGAACAATGAATCTCACCTCTTAGCCTCCTCAGTAGCTAGGGTTATAAGCATGAGCCATTGGCGCCTAATAACATAATTATTTTTTACACATTTATGAAGTATGGAGTGATAATCCCATTCATTTATATATTGTTTAATGATCAAGCCACACCATATCCATTAATTTCTGCATGTAACATTTCTTTATAGGGAGAATGCTCAAAAACTTTTCTTCTGGCTGTGATGAAATATCTATTCTTAACTATAATCACTTTGCTTCTTGTAGTATAAAATTAATATATGTACTTTTAGTCATGGAAGTCTGCTAATTAAAGTTATATAAAACATGAATTGTAAAGTGAAAGAAGTTCATAGCTCCATTACGTGTTTAAAGAAAATAATTATGCATTTTTTTCAATTATATTTCTTTGAGAATGTGTAATATTCATTGATTTAACTGTTAAAATTGATAACAGTTACATTATATCAAGTAGATTCAAACTTATATTTGAAAATTGCACACTTAACACCAATATTCTTCCACTTTCTTCTAAGACATAATTAAAATAATGGTATAGCAAAGCTTGGTGTTAGTTGTTCATGTGTAGAATCATAGAAACTCAGGAAGCTAACACCTGAAAATTTTAGCTCAATATCAGTCCAAACAGACAAAAATATGAAAACTTATCTCCAGTTATCCAGCAGGAGGAAGAAGGTGTGGATGTGGCTCAAGGAATAGCGTGTCATCAGCTATGAGCAAAAACACAAGGGAGACCATTAAACATTGAGTTCAAGCCCTAAAAATGGCATACGAACACAAGACAACAACAAAAAAGTAGTATGAGCATTAATAATGAAGACAAAATAGTAGAAAATATCATGAGAAATGTGAAAACATCTGGAAGACAGAAATTATTAGACAGAATTTTGATTCATGAGAGGTAAAAGTCACAGTATAATTTGGACAATCTCATTGTAGTCATTTGTACTGAAACCTGGCTATTGGGTAACATGTGAAAGAGCAGACTGGATTACCTGACATATCAGACTTCATCTGTAACTATGCATCATCCCACTCTGCAAAAATCTAACATCGTGCTTGTTAATTTAAAAAGAACCTCATGTTAGAGACCGCTTGGTCCAAACAGACTGTGGTCCTTATTTTGAGGTTTCAGACCAGTGCTTTTTTAATAACCACTCCTGTTTTACCCCCCTTCCCTGGTGCAGCTATACCTTACTAAACTGGCACCAAGCCAAGGATTTGAACTAGATCCCCCCCTTTAGTCCCTCCCTTTCTCCAGCTACAACTCAGTTCACATACTATCTCTCTTTTAGCATTAGTTATTTTCTTACTCATCCCCACCAGAAAACTCTTACATTCATGTAAACCCACTATAAATAACCTAGTTAGAAAAGGGAGAAAGGCATTGGCTGAGACGCTCATCTGTAGCTTTGCTTCCTAATAAATCTGTGCTACACTATCTTTTTTCCATGGCTTTTGAGTCTGACAAATGATTGATTTGGTTTGATGTAATCCAATTTATCCAGACTTACTTTGGAAGTTTTGACCTGTGCCAAGGAGCCCGCATGTTTCCACCTAACTCCTCCTGTTAACGTTTTCAAGGTATCTGGACTTACATTGAGGTCTTTGATCCATTTGGAATCAATTCTGGTATAGGGGGATATATAAGGATATAACTTCAGTTGCCTGTGTACAGCCAATTCTACCAGCACATCTTTTTGAAGAAGGTGTTTTTCTTCTATCCTGTGTTTCTGGCTTCCTTATCAAAGATTATATACCTGTTGGTGTGGATTAATTTCTGGTGCTTCAATTCTCTTGTATTGATGGAATTCTGCGCTTCCATTGGAAAAAAATGGCATTACCCCAATCCTGAAGAAATGGAAAGACTGGGAAACAATGATATTAAATGAAATAAGCCACATCCAATTAAGTATATGCTGCATGGATTTCCTCATTTCTAATAACTAGATATATCCATAAATCTACTAGGTAATGCAACAGATAATAAATGACATATAAATGCACTTGGATATGATTAACAGCAATCTAAACATTCACATGGCAAGAACAACGGAAGCTTTTCTTAGGATAGGATCACAATGGCTCAATAGCTATGTGCATATGACCAGATAAAGTGAGGCTTATTGCAATGAACTCTAAGAATCAATCATACATGTGAAATACATATATATGCATATAATTTTAAAATATGTCATATAACAACCGACTTCCCTGTAAACTCAACAGCAACATTCTATGTTTAGAAGATAAAATTGAGGAAAGTTTTCAACACATAATCTAAAATGCATAGAGGAAAAGGGAGAAAAAGATAAGATGGAAAGTAGAATAGTTAACTACTGAAGAATTCATAAACAATTTCCAAAACTATACAAGAGAGCTGGGGTACAGCTCAGTTGTAGAACTAGATTAATATATACAAAGCCATGGGTTCAATCTCCAAGAAGGCCTAATAATAAGTTAATAAACAATAGTAATACAATAATTACTTGAAATAAATGCTTTCATATTAGAGAGGCCTGAATCCTCAAACAGTAAATAAAATATTCTCAATTCTTGTACCCAATTACATGAAACTACAAGAATGAAGAGCAAATAGTTTCCTTTTCTGTCCTTTCCTTTCCTTTTTCTGTTTTCTTCTTTTTTTTCCATTGATAATACTGGTGCTTGAAGTTGTTATGGCTCTAACCACTTTATATTATTTTTCAGGCCAAGCCTTCCTTGAGCAATGATCTCTTACCTATGGCTTCCACAAACGTGAGTAACAGGGAAATTACACTATATCTAGCTTACTTTGGTTTGGTAATTTCTCGCTTCTTTTGTAAAAATTGGCCCTGATATCAATCTTCTAAGTCTCTGCTTTCTAATTAGCAAGGTATATTTCATCTCAAGCTGGACCCAGACTAGTTCTCAATGTAAACATTCAATATTGACTTCTGTTTTCTTGATATCATTAAATTCTATTGAGGTTAGTATGGATTTTTATGATGTTATAAGAACACCGAGATATCCCTTGAATACTTTTCCGAGTTTCTTTACATTTTTATTGTAAGACATCACAAGTAGACATTAATATTTCACAAGTACCTTAAGCAGCATTCAGTTGTTTTAATTATTTTGTTCACATTTTTAATCCAATATAATGTTATCAACTCTATATGAATATACTATATTTACAGATACTTTTCTTTACTAAAAATGAGTATGTCTCATGCTATTCTTTTATAATTAAACCCACTACTTCTCTTTGTCCCATCCCAAACATGTTTCATCCTGGTAACACATTTTTTTTCTCTGACTTCTAGATCATGCAATAAGTAAGTTTTTAAGATTGCATACACATATATGATAGATTATTCCCAATTATTGTATGCCTTAATATTGTATTGCATTCACTCGAGTTGCCTTTTGGTTCTGTTATTAAAGAATGTAGCACAATTCTTTTCCCATTCACCTGAAGAAAGCCTGAATTGATTTCCATTTTTTAGAAGAAATAATGCTGCTATAAACCTCTGTGTTTTGGCTTTGGGGTGAATGTTACATTTTATTTCTGTGAGACAAAGCCTGAAGAGCTCAATTCCTATGCTATGCTATGGGTTACATATTTCATGTTCCAAGAACCTGTCACAATGTTTTCAGAAGTGGCTTTCCCATTTGACATTCCTGCCATGATCCACAGTTTCTCTGTTTCTTGATAGCATTTAGCATGGTCATTATTGTATTACATGAAGTAATTCTCATCCATATTTTATGATGTCATTTTAGATTTAATGTGCATTTATTTGATGACTAATTATGATTTTCTTGTGCTTATTTTTCACAAGATGTATTTTGCTGGTTTCTAATTTTTTTTAACAGTAGGTTTTGAGAGTTCTATGTAGAGTCAGAATTTGCAAATATTTTATCCTTGACTCTAGGTACCCCTCATTATCATCATCAATACCATCATCATCATCATCATCATCATCATCATCATCATCATCATCACTATTAGTATTACTACTATTACTTTTGTACATGTATATATGGTCCTGGGGTTTGAAATCAGGGTCCCTCAGAATTGTTGCATTTTGTTAACAATTTACCCTTTGAGTCATGCCTCACTACTGATTTTTGTAAATTAATCAGAGATAAGATTCTCAGGGACTTTATTTTATGGGCTGGCTTCAAACAGCAATACTCAAATCACAGACTCCCAAGTAGCTAGGATGAGATACATGAGCCCTCTGCTCCCAATTTGTATTAGCTACTTGTATATGAGCTTTCACAGACCAAATTTTATTTTACACTTTTATTGAGTTCTGCTATATCAAGTTTCCTTTCCTATAAGTTTAATGCCTAAGTTAAGAATACTTCATCTCCAAAATTGTCAAGACATCTTTCTTTGCTTTACATTTTCATCACTCTTTTTGATTTATATGCCACGTTCTAATCCTGCTTGAAGTTAATATTTGAATAAATTGTTATGTTTAAGTCAATGTTCATTTTTTAATTCTCCCCAATACTGGCTAACCTATCACCGCTTATTAAAAAGAATATCATTCCACAAATATTTGATTTTACTCCTTATTAAATATTCCTTGATAATGATTATGTCGATCCAATCTGGTGCCTTATAGACCCATTGAGCTGTGTAATCTTTCCTTTACAAACATAACAATTTTACACTAACAGCTTTAATATTGGACAGAGAAATATATTTCCGTTTATATTCCTTTGTCAATGAGTCAAAGAGTGCTGGTTAGGTATTTTTAGAAATTGTCAAATATTTATAAATATTAATGCCAATAAAAAACTTTAACCTTCCTGAATAAGTTATAAAAAAACTTCTCAAATAAAATAAAATAAAATTAAAAAACTGAAATACACATGTCTGTTATAATATAGCAACAACTAAAGAACATGAAATGATCATATCATGCCTAGACATTGCATATATATAGAGATTAAAGGAAATAGAAACATCAATAAGATAGCCCTGCACAACCACTATGTAGAAATTGGAATCCTTATACATTGGTGCTTGGCACTTAAAGTGATATAGTCAGTTTGTTAAACATACTGGCAATCTTTAAGATATTATACATAGTGTTGCCTCTATGATCCAGCATTTTCAATCATAATTTTATATACAAAACATATTTCAACTTATGTCAAATGAGACACATGTACAAGAATAGATATTGCAAAACCTTTTACAATAGAATATAATAAATTGTTGAAATGCCCATTGAGGATTTAGTACAATTATACACATGCATGTAAAACAACATGAAATAAATTTACATGGAATTACTTGGGAAACACTAATATTGCATGTGAAAAATGGATAAAACAGACTACACTTTCTTTCTTTTTTTTTTTTTTTTGGTGGTGGGGGTCCCGTAGTGGGGCATGAACTCTGGGCCTGGGCGCTCTCCCTCAGCTTTTCAGCTCAAGGCTAGTGCTCTATCACTTAAGCCACAGCTCAACTTGCGTCTTTTTTCTTTTTGCTTATCTGGTGCTGAGGAATCGAACCCAGGGCCTCCTACATGCAAGGCAAGCACTCTACCACTGAGCCATCTTCCCAGCCCTATACTACATTTTCTACTTACAATGAGATGTGCAAGTCGTTATGTCAAAAACGAACTTTACAACTTTCGTGCGGGGGGCAGGCGGGTGCGGGGAAGATTGAGTGGGGGGTCGGGGAGAGGATGGGAAGGGATGGGAAGGGCAAATCAAGGAGGAGGCTACAATGCTTGATAAGAAATGTATTAATTATATGAGCTTTTTTAAATTGGCACATCTGTAGTGGTAGACTATGAAGTAATGTTTGGTCAAGTGGAGGGTATTTTCAAATGATGACAGGAAGTGACTACTACTAAATATTGGAGTATTTTGAGAGGGCAGTGATGATAAAATGTTCTAGAACTGAAGGAGATGTTCATAGTCCAACTCTTAGACATTCTATGAATCATTGTACTTTATTGAAGAATTGTAGATTGCATTTACACTAGCCTTGGGAAAAATTTTAGAATAGTGGTGGGTGAATATGAGTGATAATTTAGAATTTAAAATCAGAGAATTCTGTAATGAATGAGTTTAGTATGTTGATGAATAAGACTACCAATAAAATTTTATCTGTGACATATCCTCTGAGTGACTATGTATGACATTGCGAGCCAGTAAATATTCTACAAATTTATGTAAATTGAGGGATGAAATAGGATTGAGAGGGATGAGGGATAATGAACCTCAAGTTGCATTGTATTAGCCATGAAATGTGTCTTAGTGGTAGACTGTTAGCCTTGCAAATATGAAGCCCTGAGTTTGATTCCTCAGTACTTCATAAACAAAAAAAGCTGGAATTGGCACTATGACACAAGTCGTAGAGTGCTAACATGAGGAAAAGAATCTCAAGGACATTGCAAAGGCTTTGAGTTCAAGCCCCAGGACTAGCTAAAAATAAAAAAGATGCATTGTTTTAAGCCAGGCACTAGAGGCTCACACTTGTTTTCCTAGATACACAGGAGGCTGATGATTGAGGTTTGAAGCCAACCCTAGCAGGAAAGTCTGTGAGATTCTTATCTCCAATTAAATCTCAGAAAAATCTGAAATTGCTGCTGTGCCTCAAGTGATAGAGTTCTAGTGTTCATCCAAAGGAGCTCAGGGACAGCGCTCAGACGCAGAGTTCAAACCTCAGGAGAGAAAAAAGAAAAAAAAAACTCACTAAACACTATTCATAAACTGCTTTGTCAAACTGAAATTCCCATTCAACTACTTAAAGTTAATTAAAAAATATGATAAGAATAAAATACGAATCATTTTGAGAGCAAGACATAGATAGAATTGAAAGGTTGTTTACAGGGGACAAAGTAAATTTTACATCAGGAAGTTTGAGTTGAAATTTGTTCTTCAGTATTTTTACATCATTTATGAAAGTGACAGTACTGCCAGTTATGGGTCAATTTCCTTGAGGAAGAGATTGTATTCTGCTGTCTTTTCATAGAAACCATACAAGTAATTTTTTGCCTCTTTTTTTTTTAATTGTGAAAGTACATTACATAGGGGTTACAATTACATGGGCAAGGTTATAAGTACATTTCTTTTTTTGGGGGGGGTCCAGTCATGGGGCTTGAACTCTGGGCCTGGACGCTGTCCCTCAGCTCTTCAGCTCAAGGCTAGCGTCCTACCACTTGAGCCATAGCACCACTTCTGGCTTTTTTTTCTTTTTGCTTATGTGGTGCTGAGGAATCGAACCCAGGGCTTCATGCATGCAAGGCAAGCGCTCTAACACTGAGCCACCTTCCCAGCCCAAGTACATTTCTTATAAAACATTGTTGCCTACTCCTTTGTTTCCCCTTCCCAACACTTCCCATCTTCCCCTCATCCCCCCCTAGCCAAAGTTGTACATTTTATTTTTTTTTAAATAAAATCTTGTACATCTCATTGTTGCAATGGGTCCACCTGTATCCTTATTTAAACAATCTCTTTTTTCCCTCACCTCCACAAATTATACCAACATCAAATACAGTGAAAGCAGGGGATATACAGAGGGGAATGGACATACAAAGCAATAAAGAAATAATCTTATAGGTATGTTAGGAACAATCGCAAGAAAGAAAACAAATTGAATCCTTATCTTGGGGTTCATTTCGCCTAACATCAAGTTAACTGACCATTTCTGCTGGTCTCAGACATAAATTAGTTACTGAAAATAAGGGAAACCATGGGAGTTTCATTTCTTTGGGCCTGGCTTATTTCACTTAATTTTTTCCAAGTCTTTCCACTTCCTAACAAATGGGGCAATTTCATTATTTCGCATGGAGGCATAGAATTCCATTTTGTATATATGCCACATTTTCTTGATCCATTCATCTACTGAGGGGCATCTCGGTTGGTTCCATATATTACCATTTTTAAATAAATCTGCGATAAACATGGTTGTGCTTACAGCTTTGTTTGTGAACATTTGGGTAAATGCCCAAAAGTGGGATTGCTGGGTCATAGGGGAGCTCTATGTGGAGTCTTTTGAGGAACCTCCATACTAGTTTCCAAAGTGGTTGAACCTGTTTACACTCCCACCAACAGTGCAGTAAGGTTCCCTTCTCTACACATCCCCTGAAGCATCTGTTCTTAATAGAGTTCTTGATGATACCCATTCTAACTGGGTGAGGTGGTATCTAAATGTTGTGTTGGTTTGCATTTCTTTTATGGCTAGGGAGGTTGAGTATTTCTTCATGTGTCTATTGGCCATTCTTCTTTCCTCTTCAGAGAAGTTTCTCTTTAAGACTTTAGCACCATTTGTTTTTGTCATTCCCCTCCACAAATTATACCAACATCAAATACAGTGAAAGCAGGGGTTATACTGTGGGGAAGAGACATTAATGGTTATGTCGAAAAACGAACTTTACAACTTTGGCGGGGGGGGGGGGGGGGGGGGGAGGTAAAGATCAGATTGGAGGAGGTAGGGGGACTATGGGAATGGATGGCGAGGGGAAACAAAGAGGAGGCAATAATGCTGGATAAGAAATGTACCGTTATCTTGCCCATGTAATTGTAATTCCTCTGTATGGTTTTCTCACAGTAAATAAAAAGAAAGAAAATAATAACAAATAATAACCCTAGGAGACCTCCTAGGGTAGCTCTTATTCTGTCCTGTAATGTTTTCAGAGTTTCTGCTTTGACCCCGAGGTCTTTGATCCATTTGTAGTTGATTCTGCTGCAGGGTGATATATAATGATCTGGCTTTAGTTTTCTACAAGTAGTTAATCAATTTTTTCAGCACCATTTACTGAAGAGGCCGTCTTTCTTCCACTCTAGTTTTTTAGATCCCTTATCGAGGATTAAATGGCTATAGGTCTGTGAGTTCATTTCTGAGTTTTCAATTCTATTCCATTGGTCCTGAGGTCTGTTCTTGTGTCAGTACCAAGCTGTTTTGATTACTATGTCTTTGTAGTAGAGTTTGAAATTTGGTATTGATATTCCTCCTGCGGTAATCTTTCTGTTGAGGATCGTTTTAGCTATTCGGGGTCTTTTATTGTTCCATATGAATTTTTGGAGTGCCTTTTCTATTTCGTTGAAGAATGAAGTTGGAATATTGATAGGTATCGCATTGAATTTGTAGATAGCCTTGGCAGGGAGTGCCATTTTCACGATGTTGATCCTTCCAATCCAGGAGCAAGGAAGGTTTTTCCACTTCCTAAGTTCTGTTTTGATTTCCTTTTTCAGGTTTTTAAAGTTTTCATCATAAAGGTCGTTCACTTCTTTAAGTAAATTTCTACATATTTTATTTTTTGTGCACTATTATGAATGGATTTGCCTTCCTGATTTCACCCACGCTTTACTCATTGTTGTCATACACATAAGCCATTGATTTTTGAGGGTTAATTTTATACCCTGCTTCTTTGCCAAAGTTTTGAATCAGCTTCAGGAAGTTGAAAGTGGTGTCCGTGCGATTCTTTAAAATTATGTCATCTGCAAAGAGTTTTATTTCATCTTTCCCGATTTGGAACCCCTTTATGTTTGCATCTTGTCATTGCGGTAGCTAAGCATTCTAATACTAAGTTGAAGAGAAGTAGAGAGTGGACATCCTTGTCTCATTCCTAAGTTAAGAGGAAATGGTTTTATTCTTCCACCATTAAGTATAATGCTGGCTGTAGGTTTGTCATATACAGCCTTTATTGTATTGAGTAATGTTTCCTGGATTCCTAATTTTTTCAGACCCATCATCATAAAGGGTTTGATGGATCTTGTCAAATGCTTTTTCTGCATCTGTTGAGATAACCATGTGGTTCTTATCTTTGCTCTTTGTTGATGTGATGAGTTATATTAATTGATTTGTGTATATTGAACCAACTTTGCATCCCTGAAATGAAACATGTTAGATCGTGATGCGTGATTTTTTGGATGAATTTTTGAAGTAGATTGGCCAAAATTTTGTGAAGAAGTTTTGCGTAATATTCATCAAAGAAATGGGTCTATAGTTCTTGTTATTTGATGAGTCCCTGTCTGTTTTTGGAATAAGGGTTATTATAACTTCATAGAATGAGTTCAGTAGTGAATTTTCCCTTTCAATTTCATTGAAGATTTGGAGGATTATTGGTTTGAGCTCTTCTTTGAAGGACTTGTAGAATTCTGCTGTAAATCCATCTGTTCCTGGGCTTTTCTTAGATAGGAGGTCTCTTATTGCTGCTTCTATTTCAATCTTTGATATGGGACTGTTAAGATGGTTTATCTCATCTTGGTTCCTTTTTGGCACGTCCATATTTGCTAGGAAAAGGTACATTTATGCCAAGTTCTCAAACTTATTAATATAAAGGTTTGAGAAGCATTCCCTTATAATGTTCTGAATCTTGTTTCTGTGGTGATGTTTCCATTCTCATCTCTGAATTTATTTATTTGGGTGTGTTTTCTTTTTTGATAAGATTTGCTAACGGTCTTTCAGTTTAGTTAATTTTTTCGAAGAAACAACTCTTTGTTTTGTGGATTCTTTCTATGGATTTTTAAAAAATTCTAATTCATTTAATTCCTATTTAATTTTAAGTATTTCTTTCCATCCTACTGGGTTGGGGTTTATCTTGTTCTATTTCAAGGAGGTTCAGATATCTCATAAAATTGTGGGTTTAAGATGTCTCCAATTTGTTGATGTAGGAACTCAGAGCTATAAACTTCCTTCTGAGTACTGCCTTTGCTCTGTCCCACAAGAGCTGGTCATTTGTGTGTTCATTTTTGTTGAATATAATGAATATTTGAATTTACTTACTAATCTCTTCCATGACACACTGGTGATTCAACAGTATGTTGTTCAGCCTCCATGTGTTACAGGACTTTCTTTGGTGGCTTTTGGTTTTGAGTTCTAATTTTATTCCCTTGTGGTGTGAGAGAATGCACAGCAAAACTTCAATGTTTCTGAATTTGGACAAGATTGCTTCATGAACTAAAATGGGGTCTATTTTGAAAACTGTTCCTTGTGATGCTGAGAAAAACGTGTATTCTGATGCTGCTGGGTGAAATATGAGGTAGATGTCTGTTATATCTAGTTGATCCATGCAGTTGTTTAGATCTGCAGTTTCTCTGTTGAATTTTTGCCGATTTGATCTATCTCGTGGGTATAGTGGTGACTTAAATTCTTCAACAATTTATGTCTTTGGATCTATGTGAGATTTGAGGGAAAGTAGTGTTTCTTGGATAAATCTGGGTGATCCGTTTGCCAAATAGAGATTTAGAATTGTAATATCCTCCTGAAGGGGAGATCCCTTAATTAGTATGTAGCGACCTTCTTTATGTGTTCTCACTAATTGTAATTTGAAGTCTATTTTATCTGATATCAGGATTACCATTCAAGCCTCTTTATGGGGACCATTTGCTTGGTAGAATTTGTTCCAGCCTTTCACTTTCAAAATGTGTTTGTTTGTATGAGCAAGGTGTGAGTCCTAAAAACAGCAGATAGAAGGATCTTGCTTTTTAATCTAACTAGACAGTCTCTCACTTAATTGGAGAGTTAAGTCCATTAATGTTGAGAGTTAGGACTGAGAAGTATTTGGGAGTTCCTGCAATGCTATCCAACTTCTTGGGGGTTGGAGTAACTGGATTCTTCCTATAGTTCTTGGATTCTCCATTTGGGTGCGGTTTCTTGGTCTTTATTGTGGTCTTGTTGGTTTTCTA
>NW_024870946.1:662500-902500 GCF_019054845.1 Dipodomys spectabilis
CATAATAAATACCCAAGAATTGCTAGGAATGTTGTTTATATAACTGAAGAATGTATAGACATCTCTGGCTTTCTTCAAAGATCTATATTTATTTGTGTACTACCATCTGCATGTCAATATGTTCTTATTTTGTCAACCTCTGGGGCTCCATCTCAGGTGCTGGGAACTTCTTGTAAGCTCTATATGCCCCATTCATGAATTGGGCCTTGCAGGCTAAGAGTTCAGATGCCAACACTCACAAAAATTGAATGGTGGAACAAGAAGCCTAAGGTGACACATGTTTTCCTTTTCTGTGAAAGGCCTGGTTGTCAAGTGTGAAGTTTCATACATAGGCAAAGCTATATCCTATGTAATAAATGTAATAAATGTTTCATGTGTAATAAAAGTCAATGAAATAAATGGTAAATAAATGAATAAAACAAAAAATAAAATGAATAACTACACTTAGTGCAATATGGAGTCAACATACAGGGCTCGATCTCAGGGCCTGGGAACTGCCTGGCAGCTGAATTGGCTAGAGCCTGCTGTGCTGGCAGACACCCATTCATGAACTGAGCATCTAGGCCCTGAGTTTAGATCCCAGCACTTCCAAAAATGTAATCATGGAGTGAGAAGCTGAGTATGACACGTTTTCCTCTTCTTTGAAAGTGTTCGGTGACAGGTAGGATGTATAAATTTTATGCAAATCTATATGCTATGCATTAGGATGTCATAAATGATATAGGTGGAAGAAAAAAAGATTGAATTAGTAGTGAATCATTCTGGGATAAAATTAGATGCAATAATTATAGGACTTGGATTAAGTTTAATTAATATTTTATTGAGCACTAAGAGAATAAAAATTATATGGAGACATAATTAAATACCTAATAATTGGTAGTAACACACGATGCATAATTTAATTTGTCTCATTTATGAAATATGTAATTATATGTATGGATGTATGTACATATATGATGAATAATAACAGGATATTGAGTAATTATTAATTAATGCTTTATTAATTGTTCAACTGGGACACATCATTAAATGGTGACTTAATTTAAAACCTAATAATTGGTAGTAATATTATCTACAATTCAATAATATACAGACATCTCTCCTTTTGTGTATATAATACTTATATACAGGAAGCTCTATCTATTTATACCTCGTTCACTCCTGGGGCTCGGTGGTTGAGTGCTCACCTCGTAAGCAAGAAGCCCTGGGTTGTATTTCTCAGTGCCACATAAACAGAAAATCTAGAAGTTCTGCTGTTTTTCAATCAATTGAATGCTAGCCTGGAGCACTAACCCTTAGGGACATTTTCTAAGCCCTTACTCAAGCCCCAGGACTGCCGCCAAAAAAAAGGTAGAATGTTCTACCTGCAATGATATAAGGACAGTACTTCAAATACATCATCACAGAGCAAGCTAGGAGTCTGGCGCTGACAGCTGCTACCTAATCTGACTTAGCCATATGCATACCGCTGCAACCCAGCTGTACAGAACCAGACGCTGATGGTTGGCATAACCCCGTCATCCTAGCTGTTTGGAGGCTTTAAAATCCAGCCCTGGCAAGAAGTCTGTGAGACTCTTTAAAATGTGGCTCCTAGAGGCAGAGCTCTATCCCTGAGCAAATGTTATTAGAACAGTATGCAGATGCTTTCAGTTCAAGCCCCATGGATAACCCCCCTCACAAAAAACACCCATCTAAGATGTAATCTTGTGTGGTTTGCGAAATGTTCCTCAAAGAAGGGTGATACTGATGAAACCACCCTAATTCTAATGACAATTTGTGGAATAGAGCTATGTCCTGAGCCCTTCATAGGGTGCTCTGTGCTGAGTCTTGCACAGGGTGCTATGTGCTGAGTCCTTTACAGGGTACATTGATTCATCTGGTCCTTGTAAGAACTCCACAGCTGAGATGATTTGCAGACAAACAATGTGATATATACAGAATTCCATATTTTATATATATATACATATATATATATATGTATATATATATAAAATATGACATTCTATGCCTCCATAAGGAAAAAGATCACATTGCCACATTTGTTAGGAAATGGAAAGACTTGGAAAAAATTATATTAAGTGAAGTAAGAAAGGCTGAAAGAAACATAGGTCCACAAGCAGACCAGAGCCTCCAACAAGAGGCTGGTTAAGGACACAAGGGAGATACAGGATTTTTCCCACCCCTCCCAAAAAAATCAAAGAACTTTTTTCCTCTTCTTCTTCTTCTTCTTCTTCTTCTCCTCCTCCTCCTCCTCCTCCTCCTCCTCCTCCTCCTCCTCCTCCTCCTCCTCCTTTTTCTTCTTCTTTTTTTGGTACTTTATATAAAAATTTTTTTTCTTTTCTAAAATTTTTTAATCTTTAATTATTGCCTTTTTTGAAAAAAATTGTTTTCCAGTAACTTTTTTTCCTCTTATAATTTTTATTTTAGAAATACATGTATGTGTGTGAGTTTTTCTTTCTTTTTTGTTGTCTTTCTCTTTTTTTAATTATCTTTTTGTTATTTATTTAGCTCTACTGAACTTCTGATCTTTTTTCTTCCTTTCTTATCCTTTTCACCTTTTCCTCTCTTTCGTTCTTCTTTATGTGACTTAATTGTTGTCCTGAACATCCTCAGATAAACCCGTAGTTGACTATTAGACCCTATCTCCCATTGTGTAGACACTTTATCCACAAATTTATTACTCAATTCAAAACCTCTGAGACTTAAATTCCTTAATAGCAGTACTACCTCTTTATACCTATATAATATTTTAAGCATTTTTATTTCTAAGTTCGTCACATCTCCTTTATATCCCTCCCCTTCTCTCATTATGTTCACATTCTTCTCTAAATAGATTGGTTTCGTAACTGCACAATATTATTATTTTTTAATTTTCTATTTTTTCTGGTCTCTTTTTTTCCCCTTTCTCTTTCTTCTTTTTCTCTCTCTCTCTACTTTCATCCTACCCAACCTATTTCCTGCTTTTAGATTAGGACTTAGTTAACTCTCCCTGTGCCTTTCCACATCCCTCTATTCCTATTTTTTACCCACATCTCTTCCTAAACCGAATAATTTCTGGTTTTCCAAATTCTTCTTTGCGGTAGGTAGCCCATTAATATATAGTTGTTTGATGTTGAATAGATGTATCTGTTGAACTAGATGGTATCTGTAGTCTATTGACTATGCAAATTCAGACTTTGGTTGATGCTTGCCTTAAGATAGTGTTCTAGCACAAAAGTGGTGCTATTTTCATCTCAAATGCGCAGAGTAAGCCGGAAAAACACATGAAAAATGGCAAGTAAGGGTATCTCAACTCCCACTCTTGATAATCAGGGGACAGATCAGATAATGAATAATCCAGAGGAGAGTTCCCAAAGAGCTCTAAAAACACTGCTGTCAAACATGATAAATGAAAAGATTGAAAGCCAACAAGTACTCTGTATGAGTGTGATAGGGAGAGAGAGGAGGCAATCCAAAAGTTTATAGAAGAATATCATAAGCGTGAGGAAGCTACTCAAAAACTGATACAGGATTTGCGTGAGCATCATGAGAATACTCAAAGGGAAAGGCAGGAATGGCGTGACCAGGCTGAGAACACTCAAAGAGAACAAAGAAGTGAAGGACCTCTATGATGAAAACTTTAAAATCCTGAAAAAGGAAATCAAAACAGAACTTAGAGGAAACAGAAGAGGCAATCTGAAAATTCATTTGGAACAAAAAAAGACCCCGAATAGCAAAAACGCTCCTCAACGGAAAGAACACTGCTGGAGGAATATCAATACCAAACTTCAAACTCTACTATAGAGCTATAGTAATCAAAACAGCTTGGTATTGGCATAAGAACAAACCTCAGGACCAATGGAATAGAATTGAAAACCTAGAAATGAACCTACAGACCTACAACCATCTAATCTTCGATAACGGAGCTAAATCAATAGAATGGAAGAAAGACAGCCTCTTCAGTAAATGGTGCTGGCAAAATTGGTTAACTACTTGTAGAAAACTAAATCTAGATCCTTATATATCACCCTGCACCAGAATCCAATCCAAATGGATCAAAGACCTCTGAGTCAAAGCAGACACTCTGAAAACATTACAGGATGGAATAGGAGAAACCCTAGGTCTCCTTGGCTCAGGCCGAAATTTTCTTAATAGAGACCCAGAAACACAAGGACAAATGGGATTGCATGAAGTTGCAGAGCTTTTGCATGGCAAAGGACATAGCTAGCAAGATCAATAGAGAGCCCACGGATTGGGAGACGATCTTCGCTAGCCATACAACAGACAAGGGTCTCATATCTAAAATACACTTGGAAATCAAAAAATTAAATTCCCCAACAACAACTCTCCAAAGAAACAACTGCCCAATAAATAAGTGAGCTAAAGACTTAAAGAGAAACTTCTCTGGAGAAGAAAGAAGGATGGCCAATAGACACGTGAAGAAATGCTCAACATCCTTAGCCATAAAAGAAATGCAAATCAAAACAACATTGAGATACCACCTCACCCCAGTTAGAATGGCAAAATTCAAGAACTCTAATAACAACAGTAGCTGGAGGGGATGTGGACAGAAGGGAACCTTCCTGCATTGTTGGTGTGAGTGTAAACTTGTTCAACCACTTTGGAAAGCAATATGGAGGTTCCTCAAAAGACTTCACATAGAGCTCCCCTATGACCCAGCAATCCCACTTTTGGGCATTTACCCAAATGTTTACAAACAAGACCACACTAAAGCTACGAACACAACTATGTTTATTGCAGCATTATTTACCATAGCTAATATCTGGAACCAACCGAGATGCTCCTCAGTAGATGAATGGATCAAGAAAATGTGGCATATATACACAATGGAAATCTATGCCTCCATGAGAAAGAATGACATTGCCCCATTTGTTAGGAAATGGAAAGACTTGCAAAAATTATATTAAGTGAAGTAAGCCAGGCCCAAAGAAACATAGGTCCCATGGTTTCCCTTATTTGCAATATCTAGTATATGTCTGAGTCAAGCAGAATTGGTCAGATAATGTGATGTTAGGAAAATGAACCCTTAGATATGTATTTTAATGTTTTTTTGTTTCATGTATTTGTTTCTAACGCATTTATAAGATTATTTCTTTGTTGCTTTGTATGTCCCTCCCCCACAGTATAACCCCTGCTTTCACTATATTTGATGTCGGTATAATTTGTGGAGGAGATGGGGAAAAACAAGTAGTTTAAGGATACAGGTGGACCTGTTGCAACAATGAGAAGTACAATTTGTCATGTTGAAGACGAGCTTTACAACGTTGGTGCGGGGGAAGGGGGATTGGATGCGGGGGTGTGAGGGAAGGCTGTGAAGGGATGTGAAGGTAAACAAAGGAGGAGGCTGCAATGCTTGATAAGAAAGGTACGCATTATCCTACCCATGTATTTGTAACTCTTCTGTACACTATGTTCACAAAAAATTTTAAAAAAAGAAACATAGGTACCATGGTTTTCCTTATTTGCAATAACTAGTATAACCTGAGAAAAGCAGAAAATGTCAGATATGTTGCTCTTAGGCGAAATGAACCACACTGTAAGGATTCAAATGTTTTTTTCTTTCATGCGATTGTTTCTAACATATTTATAAGATGATTTATTTGTTGTTTTGTAGGTCTCACCCCCACAGCATAACCCCTGTTTTCACTGCATTTGATGTTGGTATAATTTGTGGAGGGGAAGGGAAAAAGCAAATCGTTTAAATAGGGATACAGGTGGACCCATTGCCACAATGAGATGTACAATTCATTACGTCTAAAAACGAACTTTACAACTTTGGTGCGGGGGAGAGAGGGGCAAGGGATAGGAAGGGGAAACAAAGGAGGAGGCAACAGTTTACTAAGAAATGCGTTCAATACTTTGCCTATGTAATTGTAGCCCCTCTGTATGGTATTTTCACAATAAAGAAAAAAAAAGAAGTTTGATTAAAAAAAAAAAAGAATATTGTGGCTCAGATATGTCCCCATGGCATGGACAAAATTATGTATTACTGAAGACTAATGAGTTGTCTCATGCAGACAATTGTTCTGTTTTTCCTCAGTCATGAACCTTGATCTTGCAGCCTAGGCACTGACCCTTACCACTGGGCTCATGGATAGTCCTCCACTACGTGGAGCAAAGACCACCTTGCAGCAGAGTGCCACAGCCTAGGGGTGTATAGCTGAAGTCTGTCATCCTGCCATCTCAGGAAGCTGAGATCTGAGGATCTGGGTTCCAAACTATCTCAGACACAGAAGGTCCCATGAGACTATTATCTGCAATTGACCACTAAGAAACCTGAAGTGGAAGTTTGGTGCTTGTGGCTCCTTCCTGACATACTAGCTACTCAGGAGGATGAGATCTGAGGATCATGGTTCAAAGCTAGTCTGGGGCAGGAAAGTCCTTGAGACACTTAACTCCAATGAATCACGAGGAAATCTGAAGTGGTGCTGTGGCTCAAGTGGTAGAGCACTAGAGTAGAGCTGAAGAACTCAGGGACAGCACCCAGGTCCAGACTTTAACTGCTACAACAGACAACAACAACAAGAAAAAGACAGAAACAAACTAATAAACCTGAAGTAGAGGGCTGGGAATGGGCCTTAGGGGTAGAGTGCTTTGCATATATGAAACCCTGGGCATGATTTCTCAGGACCACATCACTAGAAAAAGCTTGAAGTGTCTCTGTGGCTCAAGTGGGAGAGAGATATCTTTGTACAAGAGAAACTAGGGGATTTAATTTTTTGAGTTCCAAGTATATTTTAGATATGAGACCCTTGTCCGTTGTATGGCTAGTGAAGAGCTTCTCCCAATCCATGTGCTTTCTATTGATCTTGCTAGCTATGTCCCTTGCCATACAGAAGCTCTGCAATTTCATGCAATCCCATTTGTCCAACCGTTCTTTGATTTATTGTGTTTCCGGGTCTCTATTAAGAAAATTTCGGCCTGAGCCAAGGAGACCTAGGGTTTCTCCTATTCCATCCTGTAATGTTTTCAGAGTGTCTGCTTTGACTCAGAGGTCTTTGATCCATTTGGATTGGATTCTGGTGCAGGGTGATATATAAGGATCTAGATTTAGTTTTCTACAAGTAGTTAACCAATTTTGCCAGCACCATTTACTGAAGAGGCTGTCTTTCTTCCATTCTATTTTTTTTAGCTCCCTTATCAAAGAATAGATGGATATAGGTCTGTAGGTTCATTTCTGGGTTTTCAATTCTATTCCATTGGACCTGAGGTCTGTTCTTATGCCGGTACTAAGCTGTTTTGATTACTATGGCTTTATAGTAGAGTTTGAAGTTTGGTATTGATATTCCTCCAGCAGTGTTCTTTCCGTTGAGGAGCGTTTTTGCTATTCGGGGTCTTTTATTGTTCCATATGAATTTTTGGATTGCCTCTTCTATTTCCTTGAAGAATGAGGTTGGAATTTTGATAGGTATCGCATTAAATTTGTAGAGAGCCTAGGGAAGTTTTGCCATTTTCACTATTTTAATCTTTCCAATCCAGGAGCATCTAAGTTTTTCCCATTTTCTAAGTTCTGTTTTGATTTTCTTTTTCAAGTTTTTAAAGTTTTCATCATAGAGGTCCTTCACTTCTTTGGTTATGTTAATTCCTAGATATTTTATTTTTTGGGGGGGGCTATTACAAATGGAGTTGCTTTCCTAATTTCAGCCACATTTTTCTCATTGTTGGCATACAGCAAAGCCATTGATTTTGGGTGTTTAATTTTATACCCTGCTACTTTGCCAAAGTTTTGGATCAGCTTGAGTAATTTGGGAGTGGAATCTATGGGATTCTTTAAGTACAAGATCATGTCATCTGCAAAGAGGGAGAGTTTTATTTCTTCTTTCCCTATTTGGATCCCCTTTATGTCTGCATCTTGTCTTATTGCTGTGGCTAGGCATTCTAATACTAGATTGAAGAGAAGTGGAGAGAGTGGCCATCCTTGTCTTGTTCCTGAGTTAAGTGGAAATGGCTTTAGTTTTTCACCATTAAGTATAATGCTGCCTGTAGGTTTGTCATATACAGCATTTACTGTATTGAGGAATGTTCCATGGATTCATAATTTTTCCAAGACCTTCATCCTAAAGGCGTGTTGGATCCTGTCGAATGCTTTTTCTGCATCTATTGAGATAACCATGTGGTTCTTATTCTTGCTCCTGTTGATGTGATGAATAATACAATTGATTTGTTTATATTGAAGTAGCTTTGCACCCCTGAATTGAATCCTGTTTGGTCATGGTGTATGATTTTTTGGATGTAATCCCCCAACAACAAATCTCCAAAGAAACAACTGCCAAATAAATGAGTGGGCTAATGACTTAAAGAGAAACTTCTCTGAAGAAGAAAGAAGGATGGCCAATAGACACATGAAGAAATGCTCAACATCCCTAGCCATAAAAGAAGTGCAAATCAAAACAACATTGAGATACCACCTCACCCCAGTTAGAATGGCAAAATTCAAGAACTCTAATAACAACAGTTGCTGAAGGGGATGTGGACAGAAGGGAACCTTACTACATTGTTGGTGGGAGTGTAACTTGTTCAACCACTTGGGAAGTAGTATGGAGGTTCCTCAAAAGACTCCACATAGAGCCCCCCTGTGACCCAGCAGTCCCACTTTTGGGCATTTACCCAAATGATTACAAACAAGACCACACTAAAGCTATCAGCACAACTATTTTTATTGCAGCATTATTTACCATAGCTATTATCTGGAACCAACCCAGATGCCCCTCAGTAGATGAATGGATCAAGAAAATGTGGTATATATACACAATGGAATTCTATGCCTCCATCAGAAAGAATGACATTGCCCCATTTTTTAGGAAATGGAAAGACTTGGAAAAATTATATTAAGTGAAGTAAGCCAGGCCCAAAGAAACATATGTCCCATGATTTCCCTTATTTGCAATATCTAGTATATGTATGAATCAAGCAGAAAAGGTCAGATAAGGTGATGTTAGGAAAATGAACCCTAAGATATTTATTTGAAATGTTTTTTTTCTTTCATGCATTTGTTTCTAACGCTATTATAAGATTATATCTTTGTTGCTTTGTATGTCCCTCCCCCACAGCATAACCCATGCTTTCACTGTATTTGATGTCGGTTTAATTTGTGGAGGGGAAGTGGAAAAACAAGTCGTTTAAATAAGGATACAGGTGGACCTGTTGCTACAATGAGAATGCAAGTTGTCATGTCAAAAACGATCTTTACAACTTGGGTGGGGATTGGGGGGAGGGAGGATGGGAAGGATGCGTAGGGTAATCAAAGGAGGAGGCTACAATGCTTGATAAGAAATGTACTCATTTTTTTGTCCATGTAATTGTAACCCCTCTGTACAGTATTTTCACAATTAAAACAAAAGAAAAAATAAAAGCATAAAGTAAAAAAAAAAAAAAAGAGAAACTAGGTACACTGCTTAGGTCCTATGTTCAATCTCCAGGACTGGTGTATGCATGCATGCACACGGACACACACACACACACACACACGCACACACACACACACACACACACACACACAGAGAGAGAGAGACCAGAATTGAAGCTGTGACACCAAATGGTAGAGCACTGGGCTTAGGCACTGATCTCATGTTCACACCCAGGCCCTGTGTTCAACCCCAAAACCTAGCCACCCAGGGCCCAACTAGGAGAGGTCAAATGTTTCAAAACATTATGAGCTTCACCAACCCTAGATGACAGGAAGCCTTGTGATGTCTGACATGTGCTTGGATTTCCCAAGGTTCCAGAAACCTAGGAGAGGCATTATAGGCCCATCATCGACTGCAATTAAACATTTCACTAGGTTCAGTGCCCTAGTTGTCTGCCAGAAGGACTCCTGATTTATATTGAACAATGTATCTGATCACTAGAATATAGTCTCACAAAGGCAAGATAAGTGCAGGGAACTTGGCCTCCCTAGGATGGTGGCATAAATGAAGGCTTCCTTTCAAAACAAAGCACTGGTGAGAGAGATAGCTTGGGGTACAAAGAGGCCTTTTCCTCCTGACCTTCAGAGCCTACCCACACTCATCCTCACTAATTGGCCCAGATAGAGTAGTTTGTTTCACCACTGCACAGGAGTGAGTCCTTTTGTCTGCCTGTCCAGACAATGAGAGACTTCTTCCAACAGGCCTGGGATGCATAGAAACCCTCAGGGTACACTGGGAACAGTGAGGGGAGCCCCGGAACATGCAATGTCTTGAAAGCCCTCTCTGTGCCATGAAATCATTGTATTGAAAACAAATTTCCCTAGTTCAGTCCATTCATCATAGCTACTCTGGAGATTCACCTATAAGGATACATCCATCCATGTACAATACATGGAGCTACACGGTCTTTTTTTTTTGGTGGGGGGCAGGTCCTGGGGTTGGACATTGACCCTAGCTGTTGTCCCTGAGCTCCTTTTGCTCAGAGGTAGCACATTAAAATTGAGTCACAGCCCCATTTCTGGGTTTTTCTCTGATCTCATAGATATAATATTGTCAACTTTCTTACACTGGCTGGATTCAAACTAAGGTTCTCTACATGTTAGCCTTCTGAGAAGCTGGGATTACAGTCAGCAGCCATTGGCACCTGCCTTGCTTTTCTTCTTCATTTTTACTCTGGACTTCTGACTTCTTAACAGGGTCATTCCAATGGTTTGAATTTATAAGTAAACTACTCAATGTTCTTTATAGCTGCTTTCTCTGAGAAGGATTTTCTCTCCTCATCTTCCCCTCTGGCCAAAGGTTTGAAGCCAAAAATGAGAAATAAATGTCCCAGGAGTTTGGAGCAAATGTCCACAGGACATGCCAGTTTGGTCACTTAGCATTGAGCTGCAGTGAATTTACTGTCTCAGGACGAGAGGTCTGAAACCTTGAGCGATTTTCAGACTGTCTGCATTGCTCTTTTGTCTATAAAATGACCTAATAATTATAAATGTTTTTGTCTACACCCTCAAGTATCTAGAACACACTAGAAGCATCTTCCTGTTTCTGTTTTTCTCTAGTTCCTCTCAAGATTTAGACTAAAGGTTTTGTGGAGTGGCATCTCAGCGAATCCCTAAGGAAAGGTGCTTAAATCCTCCTCAGGAGATAACCATTCAAAGCCAGCCTGAGCAGGAAAGTATGTGAGCTTCTTATCTCCAATTAACCACCAGAAAACCATAAGTGGAGCAGTGGCCCAGATGGTAGAGCTCCAGCTTTGAGAGAGAAAGCCAAGCAAGAGATACTGTGCAGAGCAAGCAGGAAAGCCTGGGAGACGCTTATGTCCAATTATCGACCAGATAGCTGGACGTGGAGCTCTGTCGGTGGTAGAGCCTCAGCCTTGAGCAAAACAGCTCATTGCATTGGACCCTGTGTTTAAGCCCTGGGATGCCCACAAAAAATTCAAAAAGAGAAGGCCAAGTTATGTATCAGTGTCCTCCTACCAACTTATGTGTGTATATTACTTCCCTGAATGCAAACAGACCATAGGCAATGCTTCTGCTTTTACTTACTGATTTATTTTTCAGATATGCTCGTTGCGCATACTGTACCATTCTCTTCATTTCAAGCCCATCGCTTTTCTCTTCCAGGGCTCCACGCCTTCATCCTTATATGATGCACACTTAAGCTCTCAGCAGCCTTTATTTACATTTTATTATGTGGCCAACACAGAAACAGTCACAAATCAGGGAGGGGAAGAGAAGATCAGTATTCATATTTATAACAGGTATTCAGAAAAATTAACTTGGGGATGAAAAATGGTAGCGTACTTATGTAAAAACTACCATTAAGAAAAAGATGAGGGGGCTGGGAATGTGGATTAGTGAGAGAGTGTTTGCCTAGCATGCAAGAATCCTTGGGTTTGATTCCTCAGTAGCACATACACAGAAAAATCCAGAATTGGTGCTGTGACTCAAGTAGCAGAGTCCTAGAGACAGTGCCAAGGCCTTGAGTTCTGCCCACGAACTGCCAAAGAGATACCAGGTAAGTAGGTAGGTAGATAGATAGACAGACAGACAGACAGAGAGAGTGAGAGAGAGAGAGAGATTGATAGAAAGAAAGAAAGAAAGAAAGAAAGAAAGAAAGAAAGAAAGAAAGAAAGAAAGAAAGAAAGAAAGAAAGAAAGAAAGAAAGAAAGAAAGAAAGAAAGAAAGAAAGAAAGAAAGAAATATGATAGGTGAATATGGTCTTGGATGTCAGTAGGAAAGAAGGGAACACTTCCCAACCATGAAGCCTTCTGCAGTGTGCCAGGACACCAGCATCACCTTCACATAACCACAGAACAGGAAGACTGTCTCTCTCCCACTTCTAAGGCAGTGGAGGGCCCCAGAGTCAAGAGGGCAGAGCCAGGTTCTAACTCAGGTGCTTGGAGGCAGAAGAGAAAGGGCCCTGCCTCTCCTTGAACTGGGGATTTACATTAATGATGTGGAGAATGAAGGAAGGAGAATGGACTGGCAGAGGTAGAAGAAAGGCTTTCAAATCTGACAGATGGAGAGTCAAGAACCAACTCCCTAACACCAAAAAGCAGGATTTTTCTACTCTGTTCCTCCCCTCTTCCCCACTAAACTGGCTCTCTATTGGTAACCTAAAGATAGCCTGAGGCTCCCTTAACCTGAGGGAGGAAGGATAATTTTTGAAGAGGCTGAGAAAAGCCTGACCCTGGTGTGACTCTAACAAATATTTCAGGTTTCCCCCCATTGCTGGCTCACTTCCCTGTTTAGTGTGTACATTCTGCCTCCTAATTCTGCAGGCCTAGATCTCTGCACCTAGCCTTTTTTTTGAAACTGTTTCCTGTCCTTCAAATACAGAGTTACTTTGGAGTTCTTCCTGCTAACAGGGCTAGGTCTTGATCCTGAGAACTTCATTTATACCCAGGATGGGTCAATGATGTTTCTTTCCTGCTTCTATAGCTTGGGAACTCTAAGAACATTTAGAGTGCAAGTAACTTCTCATCACCAAGGGAAACCCAGGAATTCTTGAACATGTAACCTTTCGGAAGCCCACTGGAGGACACAAGATGATTACAATCTTCACGTGAGTGGCTGGGCAGATGATCTGCTACACTTGAACCTTGAACTCAGCCTGCTCTCCTAGTCTATGTTCTTCTTTGGTGCTTGTCCTGTTAGCTCCTCAGGAGCTTCCAAGATAGAAATATATTGATCAAACCCAAAAGGAGTTACTGGCTTTTTCCTTCTTTTTCTGTCCTTTGCTTTAAATGTTTTTCAGTCTTTGGGCTTGAATTGTGGATCTAGGCTCTTTCCCTGGATGCCTGTGACTCAAGGCTAGCGCTATGCCACATGAGTCCCTTTCTGCTTTTTCTGTGGTGAAGTGGAAGTCAGAGCCTCATAGATATTCCTGCCCTGGCTGTCTTCACCCTGTGATACTCAGACCTCAGTCTCCTAAACAAGGGTGACAAGCATGAGTTTCTGTTGCTCTGCTAAGTTCAGAACTGTAATGACATTGAAAATACAAGTCAACTGCTCATCATAAAGGGCATGGGAAGCATATTAACCCTTTCAACATTGGACCTTTCAGAACCGTGTAGCACACAAGGTTATAATCCTAAAGATAGAGAGCCTGAGCATATAGATCTTCTATACTTGAACATTGAGCTCTGACTCCAATTCTGGTGTACACCAGCATTCATTTTCCAGAAAATGTTCTCATAATTAACAAATAGGAAAAGTACTTTGATTAACCCTCACTTTTTTCCAGGTATGTATTTCGAACTCAAGCCTGGGCACTATCCCTAAGCCCTTCAGATCAAGGTGAACACTCTACCACTTGAGTCACAGCTCCACGTGGGGTCTTTTTGTGGTTCATTGGAGGTAAGAGTCTAACAGGCTTTCCTTGCCTAGGCTGTCTTTGAACTGTGGTCTTAAGGTCTCAGCCTCCTGATTAGCTAGGGTTGTAGGTGTGAGCCACCAGCATCTGGCCTATTGTTTTTGCCAGTTCTGGGGCTTGAACGTAGGTCCGGGGTACTGTCTCTGAGCTTCTTTTTCTCAAGGCTAGCACTGTACCACTTGAGCCATTCCACAGCTTCTGGCTTTTTCTGAGTATGTGGCACTGAGGATTTAAACCCTGGCATTCATGCATGCTGAGCAAGCTCTCTACCTATAAGCCACATTCCCAGCTTCACTCTTACTATTTTATCCCTCAACTTGCCTATCCTCAAGAAAAAGTCTCTGAGTATAAATCATTTAAAGAAATCCCTGTAGGAAGTTGTCCAAAGATGAATAAGACAAAGCTCATACTTGGGACAGACTCTAAACATGTGATGACTGTGACAAATGCCTCCATTTAATTATGTATCATGTTTCAACACTTAATAAGGTATTAATGAAAAATGACTCAATGTCCTAAAGTATTGTTTATAATTTTATAATAGATGTATGATACGTAATAAATATGTATGTAATAATACTAAATACATTAAACAATGAATAAATAAATAAAATAAAAATAAAATAAATAAAAAACAATGACAATAATCATATTATGTAATAAACATACATATGTAAGTATATACCATAACTATTTTTCCATTGCAGAGCCTTACTGCAGGCCCTGGGAACTCTAGCCTGAATTTGTTTTCCTCAAGGACAGTAAACTTTGCCTTTACCCGTGGTGCAAAAGAGTTACCTGGAATGTGAGATCAAATCCCAGCAAAAGCAGAAATACTGGCCCCATTTCCAAGACAGAGACAATTTTTCTTTGATGAAAGCAGTTATGTTTATTCAGTTCCATACTGAACATTTAAAAAAAAAAAGCAGTGTAGAATTTTGTATAGCTATTCAGGCATCTTTCCTTTACCCCCAAAGTGCTTCTCTAAGCACTACATTGTTTATTTTTTGTATGATGTTTATTGTAAAAATGATGTACAGGGGGTTACAGTTATATGAACAAAATAATGAGTACATTTCCTATTGAGCATTGTTGCCCCTTCCTTTGTTTTCCCCCTACTATCCCTTCCCTCCCATCTCCACAACTACCTCCCCCTGCCAAGATCAGTGACTTAATTTTTTAATTTTGGCTTGGCACGGGGTTTGAACTAAAGTAGTGGCGACTCTGCACCTTCTCTCACATTGGTATGGATTTACCAAGACCCTGAGTTCAAATGCCAGGATAGGAAACAAAACTAGCAGAAATTCCAAATAAGGGAGCTTTATTTTTTAATTTAGTTAAATAAATAAATTATTTATTTATTTGTTTGTTCTTTTTTTTTTTGCCAACCACGGGTCTTGAACTCAGATCATGGTAATACTGCCTAAGCTTTGATATCCCTAGGCTGGGCTGCAGCCTCTGGACCCATAGCAAATCCTGGGATCCCAAGCCAAGAGGGCTTGCAGGAAGAAAAAAAAGTGGAACAGCACCAAAAGTAGTGAGCTGCAGAGGGTTGGGAGGTTTATAATTTTTTTCTTTGCAGGGTGATCCTACTGGTTCTGAATGACACAGCTGCAAAGTGGACCTGACCTGCCATTGCTGAAGGCTGGCGGGCTATCAAGGAAGCCATAGGCCCACCTGTCAATATAGGCCCCAGGTTCAAATCCCTGTCCTAACACCTACCAGTGGTGGAGATCCCAAGAGACTCGTTCCTATGCATAGGATACTGATTGAAAGATTAGTTCGTGTATTGGTTTAGTCTAAAATTGGATGCAAGAATCCTAGGATGCTGATTGATCTTAATTAATAGTTTATTAAGCATGAAAAGCATAATATTGCTTCAATGGAAGTATAATAAATACCTAAGAGTTGGTAGGAAAGTAGTAGATGTCATTTAATAATTCACAGTCCGCTCTGGCACTTTTTACCATGTATCACTGTTTTGGCCAAACCATGGGGCTCATTCTCAGCACCTGGGAACCACCTGGCTAGAGGTTGCCAGGTTTACACTCACCCATTCATGAATTTGGCCTGCTAGGCCCTGAGTTCATATCCTAGCACTGTGAAAATTTAATCTTGAATTAAGAAGCTGAGTGTGACACGTTTTCCTTTTCTGGGAGAGCCCTGCGTTTCAGGCATGATGGAGAACACATCTAAAAATCTAGATGTTATGTGATAGGATATAAATAATATAATAAATGGTATAGGTGTCATCAGAGTCAATAAAATAAATGGTAAATAAATGAATAAAACAAGAAATAAAATGAATAATCACACAAAACACGGTATGGACTGAACATCTATATGGAAGTATAAACCCTACTAGACTAAACATGATATGGACTGAACATCTGTATGGAAGTATAAGTGCTATCTTTAAAACGTATATAAGGAGTATGTTTTCCAGGCCTGAGGCTTGAATTCAGCCACCATACTAAGATGGTATGGAGGGAGATCCCAATATATTAGTTTATGGACCTAGGAAGAGTTATGGAATGCGATTGATGTCATCATTGAATCAGTAGATCATACGTGATGGGAGTAGGAAATGATAGGCAAGAATCATGGGGTATTGCTTATTTGCAATGAAGATTTGATGAAGCATGACAATAATCATCAGTTGTGAAACGGAGGCATCAGGAAAGATCCAAGAATCGGTAGTCACACAGTAGATTCAATTCCATCACAGGTGGCCATCTCTCCTACTCTCTCTATATATGTACTTATTTGCATACTACCTTCAGCTTATGAATGGATGACTGCTGTGCACCCTCACCCTACCCCCACCTGGGTGCTCAATCTCAGAGAACAGCCTAGCTCCTTAGTGGCTCACAGGCTGGTGTGCTCACGTGGACCCATTCACCTCTTGGGCCTGCTAGGCCCTAAGTTCAGAGCCCAGCACTGCCAAAAGAATCATCCTGATGTCAGAAGCCAATCGTTGCACCTGTTTTCCTTTCCTGTGCAATTTCTGGGTCTCAGCTAGGATGGAGAATGTATGGGTTACCCTGTAGCCATGGGAACTGGTAGTCATCCATGTCAGCACAGTTATACCTGTCATCATGTACTCAAGAAAATACACACTACATCCATGAATAGCATACAAAATAGAGGGAATAACTACACTAACTGATTGATGCAGTCCACACACATGTGAATATACATCCCATGTTTCAATGATGGATTGATGTCTATTGTGGCCTCCCTGGGGCTTGATCTCAGTTCTGGGAACAGCCCAGCTCCTTCATGGCTCACAGGCTGGAGTGTGCACGTGGACCCATTGGCCATTTGGGCCTCCTAGGCCCCAAGTTCAAATCCCAGCACTGCCAAAAATTCACCCTAATGTGAGAAGCCAGTCTTTGCAGCTTTTTTTTCTGTGCTGTGCATGTTCTGGGTCTCAGCTAGGATGGAGAATGCATAGGCAACTCTCTACTTATGTGAATAGATTGTCATCCAGGTCAACACAGTTATATTTGTCATTCTATACTCAAGAAAATACACACCACATCAATGAATAAGGCAAAATAATGAGAATGACCACATAGAACGCAAGGTACTGCCCACCCATGTATGGAAATAGAGGTCCTCTGTTTAAATTGGGAATTTATGACTATATTGGCCCCCACTCTGGGGGGGATCCATCTCAGGTCCTGGAAACGGCCAAGCTCCTTAATGGCTCACAGGGTGGTGTGCTCACCATGTCCCATTCACCAATTGGGCCTGCTAAGCCATGAGTTCAAATCCCAGCACTGCCAAAAGCTTCACCCTGATGTGAGAAGCCAATTGATCCATTTGTTTTCCTGTCGTGTTAAAGTCCTGGGTCTCAGCGCAGATGGAGAATACTATATAGGCAACTCTATAGCCATGGGAATAGGTTGACATCCATGTCAGCACAATTATATCTGTCAGCATATTCAATAAAACATACAATACATCGATGAATAAGACATAAAATAAAAAGAATAACTACATTGAATGCAAGTTACATAACATACCTGTAGGTAAAGAGTGATCCTATTTTTTAAAAAGGTAAAAGGTGGGCTTGTTATTTTGTCCAGTGCTGGGCTTCAAATCAGGCCCTGGACCTGGCCTGACATTCTAGTCTTCAAGGATGGTGAGCTTCCCCTTCCATCACAGTTCAACAGAGCTACCCAGACCTGAATTCACATCCCAGCACTGACAAAAGTTTCATCCTGATGTCAGAAGCCAGTCGTTGCAAATGTTTTCCTCTCCTGTGAAAGTTCTGGATCTCAACTAGGATGGAAAATGAATGCATAGGCAACCCTATAACTATGGGAACAGGTTGTAATCCATGTCAGCACAGTTTTACCTGTCACCAATAAAATACACAATACCTCCTTGAATTAGGAACAAAATAAGGAGAACAAGTGCACTGAATGCAAGATGCTGCCCACACATGTATGTAAATATAGATCCTATGTTTAAATTATGAATTTATGACTATTTGGCCCTCCCTGGCACTCGATGTCAGGTCCTGGGAATGGCCTATCTCCTTCATTGCTCACAGACCTGTGTCCTCACCTTGACCCTTTCCTCAATTGGGCCTGCTAGGCTCTGAGTTGAAATCCCAACACAGTGAAAATATGAATCCTGATGTGAGAAGCCAATCGATTCACGTATTTTCCTGTCTTGCGAATGTCTTGTGTCTCAACTAGGATGGAGAAAGCATAAGAAACCCTATAGACATGGCAATAGGTTGTCATCCATGTAAACACTGTTATATCTGTTACCATACTCAGTAAATACACAATATCTCCATGGATAAGACACAAAATAAGAAGTACACCAAACACGAGATGCTGTCCACACATATATGTAAATATAGATCCTATGTTTAAACAATGAATTTATAACTATTGTGGCCCACCATGGGGATCAATGTCATATCCTGGGAATGGCCTTCCTCCTTAGTTGCTCACAGGATGGTGTGTTCACATTGACCTATTTGCCAATTAGTCCTGCTAGGCAATGAGTTCAGATTCTAGCACTACCAACAATTGGATCATGGAGTAAGAAGCTGAGTGTGAAACTTGTTTTCCTTTTCTCTGAGAGTCCTGGGTGTCAGGCATGATGGAGAACACTTCTACAAATCTAGATGCTATGTGATAGGATGTCATTAATGTAATAAATGGAATGGGTGTCATCATAGTAAAATCAATGGTAAATAAATGAATACAACAATAAATACAAGGATCAACCACACCAAACTTGTATGGACTGAACATCTATAGGTAAGTACAAAGCCTATCTTTATATAAATAGTATGTTTTCAAAGACTGGGCTTGAATTCAGGCCTAGTGAACAGGCCTGAAATTCTTACCTTCAAGTACAGTGAGCTTCCCCTTCATCCACTGCAGATTTACCCAGACCCTGAGTTCAAATCCAAAACCTGGCAGAATAAATGGTGGAAATTGCAATCCAGGGAGCTAATTTTATTTTATTTTATTTTTTTATGGTGGGCCACAATAGTTATAATGGGCTTGAACTCAGGTCGTGGCAACTCTGCTTCAGCTTTGATCGCCCTAGGCTGAGGTGCAGCCACTGGACCCACAGCTGATCCTGGGATCCTAGATCCCTAGGCCTTGAAGGGAAAAAAAAATACAGGAAAAATGTGGAGATGGCCTTTTTATGTTTTCTTCCTTTGTGAGGTGACCCTCCTGGGTCCGAATGACATTGTTGCAAAGAGTATTTTACCTTGCATTGCTGAAGACTGGTGGACTATCGGGGAAACCATAGGACCACGTGGCAACATAGGCCCTGATTTCAAATCCCAGTCCTGACACCTACCAATGGCATGAGATACTAAGAGACTCGTTCCCATCCATAGGAATGTTATCAATGTCAGGTTGAATGAGTTGGTCGTGAATGATTCTCCTATAAAATTAGACAAGATGATTTGCAGAAGCTGATTGATTTTATTTAATATTTATGAAGCATTAAATGAATACTATTACTTACAGGAATGCAATAATTTCAGGACACTGATTTTAATTAATAGTTTATTAAGGATGAAAACAATAACATTAATTACATGGAGATATAATAAATACCCCAGAATTTGTAGGAATGTAGTCTATATAACTGAATAATGTATAGACATCTTTGGCACTATATAAACATATTTTTATTAGTGTACTGTCATCCGCATGTCAATCTGTTCATATTTTGTCAACCTCTGGGGCTTGATTTCAGGTCCTGGGAACTGCCTGTCAGCTCAATTTGCCCCAGGATGGAGTGTTGACACTCACCCATTCATGAATTTGGCCTTGTAGGCCATGAGTTCAGATGCCAGGACTCCCAAACAATTAATTGTGGAGTAAGAAGCTGATGGTGACACTTTTTTTTCCTTTTCTTTGAAAGTTCTGGGTGTCAAGTATAAAGTGGAATACATATGCAGACCTATTATCCTATGTAATCGATGTAATCAATGTTCTATGTGTCATAATAGTCAATAAAATAAACGGTCAATACAAGAAAAAGACAAAGAAAGAATAACTATACTGAGTGTAATATGGAGTGAACATATGTATATGAATATAAATCATATATTTAAAATGTACATGAATAGGATGTTTCTTAGTTCTGGGGATCCAATTCAGGACTAAAGAACAGACTTGAATTTCCTGACTTCAAGGAGGCAAGCTTCCCCTTCCCATACAGTGCAACAGAGTTACCCAGACAATGAGTTCAAATTCCAATCCTGGCAGAAAAAAATTGCACCTTTATACTATGTGAGGTTGAATTCTTAGGTATTTCATTCTGCCTCCATTTAATGAATGTGATTGTTTAAATGCTTAATGAAGTATTAACTAAAATCGATCAGTGTCCTAGGATATAATTGTGTATAATTTGATCCTAGAATCATTCAAGAACTACTCATTCAATCTTGACATTGATCACATTCCATGGGTAATCTTATGGATAAGAATGAGTTTCTTAGGTTCTCCTGCCATTTGAAGGTGGCAAGACCAGGATTCCTACTGTGGGCTCCAGCTCCCACTACTTCAACCCGAGGATAGAGACCTCACAGGTCTGTGCCAGAACATCAGCAAGACCAATGATTAGGCAGGCACCAGTGGCTCTCAGCAGTCCTCCTTTATACTTACAAGTCTGTGATAAGAGGATCATGGTCAAAGTCACCCTAGGCAAGAAAGTCCTTGAGACCCCTGTCCAACTACAATGTCAACAAAGTCAGAAGTAGAGCTGTGTGGCTCCAGTGGTAGAGGGCTAGTCTTGAGCAAAAGCAGCTTAAAGACTTTGCCTAGATCCTGAGTTTAAGGTCCAGGACTGACAACAAACAGACATACACAGCAATCTAAAGCCAGTCACCCTCTTGTCCCCAACTGAATTGGACAGAGTTCCCTGGGAAAGGGGCTGGGGGAGCCATTGTCATCTTCACTCTACCCATTCTGCCTGCATCACAGGATTCCGGCCACACTCCCATTCTTTCATGGTTCTTTCTGACCAATGGGATATAAGGATGGTGGTCACACCCAAATTCCATGCTGCCTGATAGCACTGGGATTCCTCTGTTGGTTGACACCACTACCAACTCTTGAGGAAGGTAGTGGTGGCTGAGTGGTGATCAAGAGACTCAAGCCATAGGAGGAGAGACCTTGCTCAGCCCCGCCACGCACCTGCCCACACCCCAGTCCTGCGGCGAACGCCTTCTCGGCCAGCGAGGAAGAACGACCACCACACCAGGAGTCTTCTCAGATCACACTTTATTGGAGAGCCTTTTAGTTGAAGGGAGAGCTTGAGCGCAAGAGAGCAAGCAAGGAAATGCAGCCGCTTATATAGGGTTTGGAACACGGGTCGCTTCAGGATTGGCTGTCCGCCTTCTACCGTCACCAGGTGCCACGGGATTGGCTCAGGATTTACAATGATGGCGCATGCACAAAGCTAGGGACCCGCAGCCCCGCCAAGCACTTGCCTAATATGGAGTCCTTTACCTCTAAGCTGAAAGGAAGTGGGCGCCATCTTGTAATGGCGTTTGTCCCGGCTCCCTGCAGTTCCCCCTTTTTGTTTTGGTAACAGGTAAGAGTAGAGATCGGGCCTCTGTCTCAAAGAGAGGACCTTGCACTGGCCTTCGCCTGGGGGGCGCCTTCCCCAGTGACGACCAGGCCCGTCCGATGCCTTTTTTGCAGAGGTGGGATCTTGGGCATCAACCCACTTGCAGCCCAACGTGCTCTTCTTGAGAGGAAAATTCTTCTCAAGTGCAGTGCACTTGCCTTGCACCCTGTTCCAAGTTATCAGTCACATACCCGTCCCGGTGCAATGGGATCCCCAGATCCCTCGGGGTGCTAGGGCTATGCGAAATGATAAGACTTAATGACCTCTCAGGGCCGACAGCCAAATTTGGGGTGAGGATCCACTCTCCAAGGCGGCTAATGCTTGCGAAATAACAACTTTGTCCCTACTGGTTTGGGCTCGAAGGCGACAGACCAACCATAGGCAGACTACGCATCCTCCCAAGCAGCAGGCCAAAAACATCCCAACTCCCACCCACTCTTTAAACCAGGAAACAGCAGAGGAGATCCAAGACTGGAGTCCCTCCACCAATCCGGGGTCCACTCGCGTTGAGTTCACTGTAACAATGGCAATCGGAGCTGATCCAGCATCTCATCAAATTCACCAGTCCAATTAGCTAAAAGATAACTTGACAATTGTTTAGACAGGAAACCGGCTCAAAATGTCTTTCATTAGTAATTGGATTTTCAAAAACTGGAAAGGCGGCCGCCAGCCGCGACCAGGTGCTCCCTTTTATAAAGTGACTCCGCCCCGCCGGCGGGTACGGCGGGGGAGGGGGGGGCCGACGGGTGAGGGCCAGCTCCTTTCCTCCTTTCTAGCTGCTGCGGTACTCTTATCGTTTGGGGACGCCACCCCCCATATCTGTCTGCCTCATACTCAGCCGCAGCCTCTTCTAAGTCTTCATTATCAGCTGGATCGAGCTGCTCTCCCTCCTCCTCTAACATTTCTTCCTCTGAGTCACTCACCGGATCACTGCGTTCTTGGTCCTGCCCTTCCACATGTAGGGCTGAGAACCGGTTTGAAAATTCCTTCAAAGAAGGGTACAGGGGTCTCCTTGAGACCCCCTCTTTGTGGTCATCCCCACAACGCAGACAGGCACAGAGAACCACCAGAAAGACAAACCACAAAGGAAGCAGCAATGCAAACAACCAATAGTCCATAGTAAAAAACAGCATACCTAGGGATACTTACCGACGTCTCCTCTCCGTGTGTTGAGTTCTGGCTCCTGTTCGACCTCTTGCGCAGGTCCCGGGTTTCGGCACCACTTGCGGCGAACGCTTTCTCGGCCAGCGAGGAAGAACGACCACCACACCAGGAGTCTTCTCAGATCACACTTTATTGGAGAGCCTTTTAGTTGAAGGGAGAGCTTGAGCGCAAGAGAGCAAGCAAGGAAATGCAGCCGCTTATATAGGGTTTGGAACACGGGTCGCTTCAGGATTGGCTGTCCGCCTTCTACCGTCACCAGGTGCCACGGGATTGGCTCAGGATTTACAATGATGGCGCATGCGCAAAACTAGGGACCCGCAGCCCCGCCAAGCACTTGCCTAATATGGAGTCGTTTACCTCTAAGCTGAAAGGAAGTGGGCGCCATCTTGTAATGGCGTTTGTCCCGGCTCCCTGCACGGTCCCCTTCAGCATTCCATGTGGCACTGCATTTCAAACCGAGCACTGCTTGCTTGGACCCATGGCACCTCTTGGAGTCCTCAAGTGAAGGCATGCCACAGGTAGGCTTGTGGCCCCGACCTGGTCCAGGTCCCCCTGTCTCTGCTCCAGGCCTGAGTATTTGCCATGCTACTGCCTTCACTGCTCGAACCCACCCAGAGCTGCCTCCAACAGCTTCTCCCAGCAGCACATGTGAGTGGCCTCCTCCTGGGCCCATCCCCTGTGACCCCCACACCACATGTTTCCCCCACCCTCCCGACTGGACCTCCGGCTCCCCCATGCCCTAGACTCTGGCCAGGGCTCTGCCACAAATGTGCCCCAGGGGTGGGGGTGGGAGTGGGTGTTGAGCAGGGTATCCCACCCCATCCCTAGCTGCCAGTGTCCCAGGAAACAGGGAGATGTAGGGATGGGTGAGGAGGGGGCACCACAGAGCCCCTGGCCTTGAGCAGTGGGAGCCACACAGCCATGCATCTGCACGCTTCCTCTTCCTGGTGGGAACCTGGTGGCTTTAGTCAGAAGTGGGGAGCAGCACCTCCACATCTGCCTTCTTGGGTCTTTCCCTTTTTTCTGGGGGTTGGGAGTGTTGGATGCAGAAGATAGGTCTCTCGTGCTATGTAAGCGCTTGTCCTCCGTGCTAGGTCACAATTTCACCTGAAGAGAGGGTCCCAGAAGAGCCCATTAGGGAAGTGAGAGTGTTGGGGGTCAGAGCAGAATGTGAATATCTGGGAGAAACACCCCCCCCAAACACACATACACATATACCCAGCCTGTCCCCTCCCCCAACTGTCAACAGTTCTCACAGAGTGATCACATTTCCCAGCTCTGCCAGTTTCTGCTGGTGTTCCCAGTCCATCTGGTCTCCTTGTCCTTCCCACGAATCTACCATGTGGCCCAGAAGCATGTATGCTGGAAGTAGGGAATAAAGTCCATGTATGTAGCCTATAGGACCCCATCCATTTCCCCAATACTGCTCCCACCTGGGGTCAGACACCCCTCTGGGGTCACCATGAGCCCCTGATTATTTCCTCTCCTGGCTCTGAGGAGCCACTTGTCTTGGGACTCCTTCACCCAGCGTCCTGGCCTAGGGTTTTGGTGAATGGTGAGTCAAGGATCTGGCCCTGGAGAAAGGGATAGGCAGGGTGGCTCTGCATCATTAGCGTGGTGCTCCCCTTGGGTGGGAGCTCTTGATTCCTCCAAGGGAAACCCCGTGCTCTAGCTTGTACATTGTCCCAGATGAGGAACCAACAAACTCTGGAGAGGCACTGCTATGAATCTGTGTGCGTGTGTGTGTGTGTGTGTGTGTGTGTGTGTGTGTGTGTGTGTGTGTGCGCGCTGCATCATTAGAGTGGTTCTCCACTTGGGTGGGAGCCCCTGATTCCTCTAAGGGAACCCCTGTGCTCCAGCTTGTACATTGTCCCACATGAGGAACCAACAAACTCTGGAGAGGCACTGCTCTGAGACTGTGTGTGTGTGTGTGTGTGTGTGTGTGTGTGTGTGTGTGTCTGTGTGTGTGTGTCTGTGTCTGTGCATGAGAGAGAGAGAAGGAGAGAGAGAGAGATATCATCTTCCTCCTTGTATAATCTGACTGTGCTCAGGTGAGTGATCATTTGGAAAACTGCAGGTGCTGCATGGAGGAGTCTTCTGTCACTGGTCTGGATTTGTGTGTGTGTGTGTGTGTGTGTGTGTGTGTGTTTGTGTGTGTGGAAGTGGGTTTAATAAGAGGCTGAGTCCTCTGGTAACTTCTGCCTGCTACATTTGGGGGATGCATGGGTTTTGTGGCTGAGGTCTGGGGGCCTGGAAGTGTGAGACGCTCGAAGGGGACTCAGCAACACTAAATTATAAGACCAAGGGACCTTTGTGCCTTGGAGCTGTCTACTCCTTTGGGCCTGGTTGGTGGTAGCTGGAGCTTGGGAGGACCTGAGTATGGGGCCTACAGGGGTTGGCTTCCCAGGCGGACAGAGAGCATGGCCAGCACTTAGTAAGGATCTGAGCCCTGCTGGTATGGAGTGCACCAGCATAAGTCAGACTCTGGGTTTTCTCATCATGACTGCTGATGGGTGAGGCCAAACCTATTTTAAATCTTTTGCTGTGATCTTCATATCTCAGCCTCCTGAGTAGCTAAGATTATACAAATGAGCCTCTGCCACTGGGACTCTCGTTCTTTTTGGTGTATTAGGGTTTGAACTGAAGGTCTTAGGCTTGCCAGTCAGGTCTTCTACCACGGTATCCAAGCCTTTCTGTCTTGGGCATTTCAGAGATAGAGACTCACTCAATATGTGCTCAGGCTGGGCTGGATCGTGGTCCTCCTATCTATGACAGGTGTGTTCCACGAGGCCCGGTCCTCCTTAGTTGAGATGGTAGACATATAGCACCATGCTCAGTCATCGGTTTAGATGATTGTCCCAAACTTAGTTTACAGCAGCCGTAAAGCTCTGGGTTGGTCCTCCACCATTGTACCTCAGTCTCCTCCTGGGTCAGTTGTGAGGAAACAAGGGATCAATAAAGGGGGATCTCTGGAGCAGGGCCAGGCACAGAGGGAGCGGATGTCAGATAAGGTTCTTGGCAATTCTGTGAGCATACGACAGTAAGATAACTGGGAAAGGGCTCAGATGGGGCCTGTTATTAGTGGTGTGACATGTATGGTATTATGAAACAAAACATGATTCTCTTTCATCATTATCCTATTCCCATGAGGAAGGAAATCCTTCACTGTGTTCAGTTTTGTAGCTGGGGAAAATGAGGCACGGAGAAGCCAGGTGACCAACTCATGACCTCCAGTTGACAGAAAGCTCAGCCTGACTTCTTTGCCATGGTTCCTACGAGAATGTGTGGTATTCAGTTCACTTCTTGTGGTGGGAAGTCCACTTCTTGTCAGTCGTGGGACTTGAACTCTGGGCATGGGTGCTGTCCTCGAGCTCTTCAGCTCAAGACTAGCACTCTACCACTTGAGCCACAGTGCCACTTCCAGTTTTCTGGTGGTTCTTTGGAGATAAGAGTCTCCTGGATGTTCTTGCCTGGGCTGGCTATGAACCATGTTCATCATACCTCACACACTTAGTTAGGATTATAGTCCTGAGCCACAGGCACCCGGCTTAATTGTAATTCCGACTTCTTTTCTCTCTCTCTTTCTCTGACAGGAACTGGTTGAATGGGTGTTGAAGAGGTGGCCCAGTGTCCCTATGTGGCTGGAACCCAAGGTGGCCCTCTCATTTTGGAGGTGGGCTGTGGGTCAGAAACTGTCTCAGTCAGCCTGTTGAACCAGCCCTATGAGGTAAGCCCTTCTGTGCCCTGGCTAGACTGTGACAGTTGTTCATTGTCCATCCAGCCTTATTGGACTTAATATTGTTTTCTACGTCCTTTTCTAGCACCTGGCCAAAATTATGATACATAGTTATGGAATGAAAATATAATACCATATTAAGAAAGTCATTTAGAGCTCTGGGAATGTGGCTTCATGGTACGGTGATTGCCCACCATGCATGAAAACTTGAGTTCAATTCCTCAGTACCACATAAACAGAAAAAGAAACACTGGGAGTGGTGCTGTGCCTCAAGTGGTAGAGTGCTAGCCATGAGAGAAAGAGAAAGCTCAGGAATAATTCCTTAGCCCTGCGTTTAAGCCCAGGGACTATAGGACTGGCAAAAAAACAAACCAAAAAACATAAAAAAACATTTAGTTAGTTAATGCAAAATAAATAATCCATACTTGGAATATATATTGCTCCTTCCATACTAATAGCTGACAATACTCCCTAACTCATGTGCTTTACCTATATTAGGATACTGTGTTGAAAAAAAAAGTTTTGTTCATTAGGTCACAACAATTAATGCTAGGAATGTGCTTAGATGTCAGGTGAAGATTAATTCTGGAAATTCGAAGATTCCAGGCTTTTGAGGGGGTCACTGCTAATCACAATGAGAAGGATAGTCTAAATGAGATTTGGAAATCTTTTTGGTCAGTCATGGCATCAAAAAGGCAGAGGCAAATTATCAGTTGGGACAAGAGAAGGAATAACTCTAGAAGAAAGGAACAAATGATAGTAACTAGTGCATACCAGAAACCATTCTAGGGAACCATTTTTGGTTATTGAAGAACTAGTTATCAACCAGGCTTATTCTTCATTGCCTTTAGCATTCTAAATCTCTTAGGCTAGTTCTTAATCTCTGTGTGATAAATGTATCTCCTCCTATGTTGTTTTTCCATACCTGATCCCTTTTGGTTTCTAAAAATCTCAGTCTCTCCTAATACTAAATACACCTACACAGATGGAAAGGGGTTGCTAATGTAAGGGTCGCATAGCTCATGAGTCATTAAAGTAACAAAATGGAATAGGAGGACTTATTTATTGCTACCTCAATTTTTCTGAAAAGTTGCCATGTCATCATTTGATTCAAATTTCCATTATTTGTCTACATAGTGTCATTAAGTGCACTAAGTGGAAATATGAGCTGTATACTGGTGGGTTAAGTCTGTAATCTTAGTTAATCAGGAGGTTGAGACCACAGGATTGCGGTTCAAAGCCAGCCTGGTCTGGAAAGTCCATACGAATCTTATCTTCAATTAACCACCAGAACCCCAGAAGTGGTGTCATAGCTAAAGTGGTAGAGCACTGAGCTTGAACTGAATAGCTGAAAGACAGCACCCAGGATCAGAGTTCAAGCCCCACGACCAACAAAAAGTGCAAATATGACTTTAAGTTTCCCCAAAAAGGAAGGACAAGGTCAATAGTAATCTTGCAAAGCAGAAAAAAATAATACCAAAATGATTCAGTGCACTTACTTTTGCTGAGTTATTTAAGTTATGGCTTCTTGGTTGGACATATTGTCTTCTTTTAAAAATTATAAAATATTAGCTTTATAATAAACTTCATTTAGTATTTCTTGGTTCAAAACAGAAGTCTTGATGCAGTTGATGTCACTTGGCGTTTTTCTTTAGCCAGTCATGGTGCCTGAACTCTGGGCCTGGGCAATGTCCCTAAGCTCTTCAGCTCAAGGCTAGTGCTCTACCACTTGAGACACAGCACCACATCCAGCTTTTTCTGCTCTTGTGGTGATGAGGAATTGAACCCAGGGCCTCATGCATTCAAGGCAAGCACTCTACTCCTCAGTCACATTCTCAGCCCATCACTTGGCTTTCTTTCTATCTCAGTTCAAAGCAAACCCAGGCAGGAGAGTCTGTCAAACTCTCATCTATAATTGACCACCAAAAAGTCCAGAAGTGGAGGTTTGGCTCAAGCAGTAAAGTACTAGCTTGGGGGCAGGTGGGCAGGAAAGACATCTATTCAGGGACATGGTCCAGTTTCTGGGAGCAAGCCCCAGAACCAGCACAAACTGAACAAGCAAGCAAACAAAAAACCCAAGGTATTTCTTTGGGACCCTCCTTAAAGGAGTACTGGTCTGAGAAGGGACTGCTTTTGCTGATTAAACTCACTGGATCCTGCTTTTTTGGAATCCTTATTGCTATGGAGAATTCAGGACCAGACTAAAGGAATGGATAACTACATCCTGCAACAAGAGACTCATCTCAGGAGTGAAATGTCCATCTCTAAAGCACTTTAAAATCTCCATGCCTTTTTTTCTTTGCAGTAGAATACTTTTAAAACAACGTTATTTTCTTTTGTTCTATGCTGGACCTCAAATGGCACATTATTTCCTTTTGTAATACTCTCAACCAGAAGTTTACAAACAAGTTTTATATGAGTAAAAAGCACACTCGAAAAATCAGGGACAGAGTTTCCCTCAAGCCTTGGATCCTTTAATTGTACAGTAAAAAGGAAAGCACAAATTAACTTGAACTTTGTCATACCTCTACGTTCAATTCCTCTCCTGGGATCAGTTTCCACATCCAGTAATAGTTCCAGTAACAACTTATGGTGTTGCTTGAGGTATAATGTTTACTGGCTTCATTGAAAAAGCACAAGGACACCTTTGGACATCATGTAGCAGTGTTTCAGAGACAACTTAGTAAAGAGAAAATATGAAATTTAAATTGCTTATAAATACATTATCCATGAGTACATTGAGTTCAAACTTCATAAATGCTCTGTAAATTAAGGCGAATTTTAAATGGGAAGAGGGTTCTCAGATCATTTTTTTTGTGAGTGTATGTGCTGTGCATTATTTTCTAAGTGAACAAGAGTTAAAAGGAAGAGAAACAATAGCAATAATAGGAGAAGGAGAAGTTCTTTGTTTAAGGGTTCAATACAATATAGAAGGCTGTACAAATAAGACAACATTGAAACAATGAAGCCAAGTTCAGTATGTAGATTTACAGAAGTGATATAGAGAAAGCATTTCTCCTAAGTGGAACATGAAGTATGAGGCCACTCCCTTTCTAAATCACACGTCCAATCGTGCAAATTTCTAAAAAGTAGAATAGAAGTATGATTCTGGTTCAATGCCAGTCAGATATAAGAGAATGGACTTAACTGGAAAAAAAGTCCATCTTGAAAGAGCAGGGATTATACTAGCAATGAACCTGGAGGCAAAGATCATATTTCTTTATATTTCCTATATATATATATATATACATATATATATATGTATATATATGTATATATATGTGTATATATGTATATATATATACATATATGTATATATGTGTATATATATATGTGTATATATATATATATATATAGTTGTTGTTGTTGGTCGTGGCACTTGAACCCTGGGCGCTGTCCCTCTGCTATTCAGCTCCAGGCTAGTGCTCTACCACTTGAGCCACAGTGCCACTTCCAGTTTTCTTGTAGTTAATTAGAGAAAAGAGTCTCCGGGACTTTCCCACCCGGGCTGGCTTTGAACCTCAATACTCAGATCTCACTGCCACCTAGATGAAGATCACATTTCTAACAGTGTACATTCAGCATATGTAATGTGTATGTTCATCTATCTTTATATGAATTCTTGAGATAAAATCTGGGCTACAGGTTAGACTTTACACTCACAAAAATGTTTGTAGTTTAAAAGTTGATACTCCTGGAAAAATAAAACTTAAGGATGTAAAGGAGTCTGGGAAGTTCAGTTTGCACCCAGTCTGGGCAGAACAGTCTTTGAGACACTATCTATAATTAACCAGCCAAAGCTGAATTGGAAAAACATTTCAAGTCATGGAATACCACTCATGAGCAAGATTGTTGAATAAGAGCTTGAGGCTTTTGCATACATACACACAAACATAAGCATACACACAGAGGCACTTTTATGTGCACACATGAATACACAAATGAAACAACTCTCAGAATATGCAGAAAACTTAGAAAGTAATAGAAAATATGTCCTGCGTAAAACTAGAATCAAGTGATAAATTTTAATATTAAAAAGTCCTCAAGTGAACTTTCTTCAAAAACGTTTGAGACTATTACATAGGTAGGGACCAGAGTTAGTAAGAAAGTCAAGTAATCATTATTAAAGGGATCGGATCCATGGAGGAATGAATCAGAGACCCTTGCATGTGCATCAGAAAATGTTCATATCCTATGTCAAATGTTAGAACATCTTTCAAAATTGTACATAAACAATCTGAATAGTCAATGGATAAGATCATCAGAGAAGTTCAGAATTGCTAGTGTGTTTCTAGATTAAATAAAACAACAAACTATGGCTGGGCAATATGATACAAGCCAGGAATTCTGGCACTCAAACTAAGACAGGAGATTAGAGAGTGGAATTACATAGTGATACCTTCCCTGGACCAGGTAGTATAATTTTCTCTCAATAAAACAAACCAAATTACAAGAAAGTAATACACAGTTGGAAGTTTGGGCTAATTTTGTCATTATGTTTTGAGAAGTCAAGTTTCCTATTGAAATGCAATTGATATATAATCCTTAGTTGTATTTTAAATCTCTCTTCATTAAAGAACATTATTAGATGCAAAATACCTTGTGATTCCCATCCAAAATTTGAAAAAGTAAGTAAGCGTCATTCTGTTGGATGCCAAAGAAAAGATGAAGGTTTACAAAACTTAAGCCCGGAGAAATAGCACAGTTCATCTAATGTAGGAATTTGTGGACCTTGCAAAATTATAATTTAGATTCAAAATAAATAGTTTGTTTTTTTTGTAATTCCATATTCTATTGGATGTTGCAAAATTCTTTTTAAATAGAGGTTTTAACTGACAAATTCACAAATGATTCTAGCATTCTGTTTGCCTAGAATATTCTTTCAAGAGAGTTATAATTAGAATTTAGTTAATAGATCATTCCAACAGTTCATGTATAAAATGATAATGTGAATAATCTAGACAGAGTTGCCAACAAATGGATGATATTAATTTATAAATTTAGAAAAAACATTTTTTGAGGTTTTGGTATAACATGGTATGAAGAGAATAATTGTGTGACATCTTCTTTCATCTACTTGTATGTTACACAGGAAGCAATTTCGTTAATTATATGTCTCTGTATACAATGAGAAAAATGCTAGGTTTGGGTTCATTTTTATTTTATTTTTTTGGGGGGGGAGTCAGGTCCTGAGGCCTGAACTCTGGGCCTGGGCGCTGTCCCTCAGCTCTCCAGCTCAAGGCTAGCGCTCTACCACTTGAGCCACACGCCATTTCCGGCTTTATTTCTTTTTGCTTATGTGGTGCTGAGGAATCGAACCCAGGGCCTCATGTGCGCAAGGCAAGCGCTATACCACTGAGCCACCTTCCTAGCCCAATTTTTGTTTTTGTTTTATTGGTTTGACCTAGGGCTTGAACTCTGGGCCTTGACACTGTCTCTGAGCTCAAGGCTCCTGCCCTATCACTTCAACGTCATTGCCACTTGTGTCTGGCTTTTTCTGAGAAGTTTATTGGAGATAAGAGTTTAAGGGACCTTCCTGCCTGGATGGGCTTTGAACCATAATCTTCTGATCTTAGTATCCTGAATATCTATGGTAGTTAAAAAAGTATAAATGTAAATAATATTTGCAAGAGTTCTGATCTCAAGAATACCACTGGGGGAAAATTGATGCAACTGAGTTTATTGTGGTGTTCTTTGCAGAACAAGGAGGGCATCACAATACCAGAGGTGCAGTATTTTTTCACAGTAGAGATAAGTTATTCATGATGTAAAATAAGGAAATTTTAAGGTGCACCTTACAAGTTGGAAACTGTTGGGCTAGGATGTCTTTATGGCATAAAGCTTGGGATTGCTAACTCTTGAAGAATTATTACAGATGCTTCATAGTTTTATCCTCTCCAAGAATGTGGCTATTTTTCTGTTGACTTCTCAATGTGTAACACACCATTGGAAACTGCATCTATTGCAGAATTACATAACATGAAAACAAGTACTGTTTTGAATCTCTCAGGTATGGAATGTTCAGAATTTGAAAATGAGTAGTTATTAGTCATAGGAATTTTGAAGAACACATATATTCTTTCCTAACAACTTATTTAATTTTAAAAGTTATGGGTTTCCATAGAATTAAACTGTTTTCCATTTTATGTGTATGAAAGTACTAAATTAATTTTTTTCCATAATATGCATGTATATTGTGAAGTATATTGTCTAGTTGGATAACATTCAAGCTGACGACCTTCTGATAAAGAAAGGGTAATTAAATCATATTAGATGCCAAATAGTATTGATTTTTAAAATTTTACTATATAAAGAATAATATTAACTATACCAATACAGTGAAATATTATTTTATGCAGCTTATTTTTTTAAATTTAATTTTATTGTCAAAGTGATGTACAGTCGGGTTACAGTAATTGTAAGGTAGTGATACATAACTTTTCAAACTTGTTACCCCCTCCCTCACTTTTCTCACAGTTTTCCTTCACCTACGTACCCCTCACAAGTTGTAATGTATATTTACTACATATTGTCTTGTGAGTATTGTTAATGCATTGGTTTGGCCTTTGTCATTTGTGTCACCATTGTGATGTTCCTCTTCCCTTCCCTAATTAAGGTAAATGTATACACAATACACAGGGTACCAAAATCAAATACAGCAAGGGATAAACCAAAGGGGAAAAACCAAAGAAAATAGAAATCACATAATACATTAAAAGCAAGAACTGCAAATAATAATCTCTGATTCCATATCTTGGAGTTCATTTTGTTCAACATCAGCTTATGTGGTCATATATATGCATAACAAAGCCACTGGAAAATAATAATTGCATGGACAATATATCGTGAAAACAACATGTTAACTGTTTTTCATGGTAAGGGGGTATTAGGATTGGTGAATTCGCAGTTTTGATAAAGGAATTTCAAAAGAGTTTTAAAAATATGACACGTAAATTTTAATTGTTCAAACTTTTAAACAACGTAGCCTATTAAGAAAATTTAAAATTGCCTGGGAAAATAGGCTTTCATGCAAAGAAATCCATGGAGATTTAGTGGAGAGGGAGCAATATGAGTGAAGATGACTCATTTTCACACTAAACAAACAAACCTCAGAAACCTTGCTGTAAATCCTGTAGCTTTCCTTGAAAACTGTCCTTACCCAGGAAATATTCTCTCACTGTGTGAAACAAGGTTATAGTGCAATTTAATTCAAATTTCTTTACAAAAAGACGTCAAAATTTGAGAATTGACCTTCAATTACCAAACAGTAATTCTCTGAAAAAGATAATTGGGGTCAAAATACTTAGGGAGAAAGTGCCCTCCACAATGAAAAAAGGTATTGGGTTTACACTTTTGGTTTGTAATACTTTCCACAATGTCTTTGCATGTGAAGCACTGAAACACAGAAAAAAATCTGATTGGATACTTCCAACCAGTGATTTCACATTTCTAATTGGCTCACAAATATAAATCCTTATTAAAATGAGATAGTGAAGACTTCTCTTTTTACATAAGACAAAAAGTTTTTGGTTCAGAAAAGAATTGAGCACATGGAAAAAGTAAGAAAACAGTGCTCTTAGAAGCACTAGCTAAGAAAATTGGCTTCAGCTGTGGAGGGAGGCCAAAACTTTTTGATATAAATTGTAATATTTTTGCTACCTAAAGTGATTTTACAGAGCCGATTTGGCTCACTAAAATGCAGAACGGATTGAGTGAAGACATGAAAATAAATCTCACATCCAAAGAGGCAACTTAAAAGAGTTTTAAAGGAGAAACCATGAAGATGTAGCAGTGGGGGAGGCCTTAGAATCCTTCAGCTTCACTAGACTTGGAGCCAAGAAGCTGTGATTAATTGGAAATCAGGCAAGAGCTAAGAGGAGGACATAGAAGTAGGACATAGAAGCATTGACCTTTGTAACAGCCACTGCCATCCAAGGTATGGGTGATTGAACTTTATTCTCTGCCATACATCTTGTTGATCAAATGCAAGACTAAGAGAAAAATAATCTATTGAAATAATTTTGCAAAGAATAATTTCACTGTTCCTGATATGGTATCTAAGGACACTCTTAAGTGAGAAGATAAAAGTGGAGTATTCTGCGGTTTCCTCTAAGCATCTTGTTAGCAAAACATATCTTTGAGGTTAGAAGTGATTGAACCAAAAAGTGGTGGAGTACTTATGTTTGTGGGCACTTTAGACACAAGAAGACTTTCTTTTTCTTTCTCTTTTTTTTTTTTGGGTCCAGTCGTGGGACCTGAATTCTGGGCTTGGGTGCTGTCCTTCAGCTCTTCAGCTCAAGGCTCACGCTCTACCACTTGAGCCACAACGCCACTTCCGGTTTTTTTCTTTTTGCTTATGTGGTGCTGAGGAATCAAACTCATGGCCTCAAGCATGCAAGGCAAGCGCTCCACCACTGAGCCACCTTCCCAGCCCAACACAAGAAGACTTTCAAGGTAAAAGAAAAAAGAAAAACGGATATCCAAATATTTGTGATCACAGTTTCTTGGACTGGTTTTTTTGGAGACAAAGTTTTACATTACATTTTGTCCTGATTATCATCAATGTTGGGTTTTTATGGCAACCAAATGCAGGGGTGAAGTTTAATGGACTCCCTTGAACAAGTAAACAGCATGATAAAAGAAATGGCAAATAATATTTAGTGAATTACTTTCACCAACTACTTTTCCAGAACAAAGAAGGAAATATATAACTCAAAATCAATTGATTTAAAAGTGTGAAGAAAGAGTAGTGAAGAGAGATGAAAGAAAACATAGAGAATTGTTTTCTCTCCATCGGAGTAATGTGTTCTTGATCTTTTCTGTTGCATTCTATCTTCACAAGCTATCAAGTGTGGCTCAGGACTGCACTATCCAGTTCAGACAGAGAGAACTCACAGAAGAAAGATAACATTTGCAGCAGATAAAGTTGATTTATAACCTGAGGCAATCTATTTAAATCTGTTCAAATTACTCCCCTACTCCAAACTGCCCTCTTTGAATAATTTTGTTTGCTTGTCCCAAGACTTCCCTTCATTAACTGCTTAAAATTTTGAGAGGTCATATTCATACTCTCTAGAGATTGCTGTTTGGTTGTAATTTTTGTGTGATTTTTCACTGAATTTCAAAAGGTTGTGCAAGTGTGTTACAGTTAAATATGTCCATCTAATTGTCCAATGCTCCTGGATCAGATTCACTCCTATCATTGTCAACCAACTCCTTCTCCAAAATTTATTTCAGATTTACCACTTCCTTTATCACATGTGTACATTGATATTCTAGCTGTACTTGCCCCTTGTTCCATTTTTCATTCATTCTATGTATTTACTATTATTCCTCTCTGGCTTCAACTTCCTGATAATCATTCTGTGAAACTGTCTGCTAATAGTTTAAAAGGTTTATATACATTCCATGGGGTTTCAATCCTGCATATACTTGAACTTATGTCATCTTATATTTCCATAATTCATTCATCTGCTATAAGAATTCATAAGACTGGAGACGTGAAGCACCTAGACATGATTTAATTCTCATCCATTTGGAAGATTAATCTTTAGTCAACAAGAAAGTTTAAAAATGGTTTAGAATGTATTCCAAACTACCAATTTTATAAATGGCTTTGTACAATGGTGTGTGATTATTTTGTTATACATGGGATAATATTTTCTACTACATTTAAGTTTTGGAAAAAAGAAAATTAAAATTTAATATTATAGAGGAATATGATAGAAATGAAAGACAGATTTTATGTTTGTCACATCTCTGATGAGTACCCATATTCAAGACTTACTATGTTAGACAGATAGGGAAAACATAAAATAACATATGATAAGGCAACTATTTGGGACTTTTTAAAATGTACCTTATTAAATAATGAAATTTACTTTATTAGGTAACGTTTGGGTTTGAAATATGGGAGGCTGAGATATTTAACAAATTTTGAAAGACACCTAATGAATAACACAAACGGTGGGTGGTACTATTTCTACAGTTTAATGAATGGTTGAACCTGATTGGCATTAGTGCTGGGTAAGTAAATCAACTCTATTGTAACTCTATTGTAACTCTATTGCCACTAAGTATCATCTATTTGTCAAATGTTATTTTGGTGAATGTGATTTTTTTGGTAGGTCGTGGGGCTTGAACTCTGGGCTTGGGCACAGTCCCTGTGCTGTTCAGCTCAAGGGGAGCACTCTACCACTTGAGCCACAGTGCCACTTCTGATATTTGAGTGGTTTATTGGAGATAAGAGTCTAACCGACTTTCCTGCCTGGGCTGGCTTTGAACCGTGATCCTCAGATCTCAGCCTCCTGAGTATTTAGGATTACATGCATGAGCCACTAGCACCTGGTTTGCGAATTTGATGTTTCAAAGTTTATTTGAAAAAGAATACACTTTCAGGAGATTAAATATTTTGAGAATGACAATATTTTTATACCACAGAACCAAGTTTTACTGAAGTACCTGTGTATTTTTTTTATTGTGAAAATACTGTACACAGGGGTTACAATTACATGGGCAAGATAATGAGTGCATTTCTTATCAAGCATTGTAGCCTCCTCTTTGTTTCCCCTTCCCATCCCTTCGCATCCTCCCCCTGCTCCCCCGACCTGATCCTCCCCACCACCACCCCCCCGGACCAAAGTTGTAAAGTTTGTTTTTGACATGGCAACTTGTACATCTCACAGTGTTATTAAGCAATAAGGATCTTCTCAATTAATGGTTTTTTTGTGAATTACATTTGACCCCTCTAAGTCAAGTTTTCCTGGCCTTTATAGACCAATTGTGGATCTATCGTTCCAGGAGCTATTTTTCTGGCCCACTTATGCTGGACTGAAATTGTTCATTAATCATTAGGGGAGGGGTATTAAAAATAATCTTGTGACACTTTGTGATCTTGTTCACTCATATGGGCTGGTCATCTGTAAATTGAAAGTTTGAATTGCAGTACTTTCTCTTAGATTTTGTGATCTCATCCTTCATTTTAAGTTGACTTGCATTTCACTATTGCTTACTGCTAATTCCTGCTTCTCAAGGAATTGAGGCCCTGAAATATTATAGGAAATGAGAAATTGACATGGATCTTCAATTACTTTCTATTGGCAGGTTGCCTGGGCCTAGTAGAGAAGTCTTGACCCTGTTATCTGATGATGTGGGTAACTGGGACATGGGATCCTAGAACCCATACATTTTGCAGAAGAATAATATCTTGCATACATGATATCTGAAAAATTTGCGTATAATCAATAGGTATGCTTCAGAAATATGGAGAAAAACAGTTTGGAACCAGCGAGTTAAAACAATAAACAGAGCAGCAGAGTAAAATCCTTTATAGTTTAGAGGAAAACAACATTTTTTTTTACCATGTGAATTCAGAAGAACAAGAACACTTAGAAGGTATCACAAGTTTATAGTGAAGACATTACATTGATACTTTTTATATTCTAGTATGTATTCTAAACCTAATTATTTATATTCCAATTCTCTTTATTGGAATAAATAATTATCAATTTATTTGTCAAATTATCAATTTATTTTACTAAGGTTCACTGTGTGAAATATGAAATCAGCACATATAAATATAAAATATCTAACTATATATAATATAATAAAAAGGGCACATGTTTTGCATTGTTCTGTTGTGGTTAGGGTATCAAAGACAACTCTGTTTTAAAGTATTATTGCATTATCTGTACCTCAGTGTTAGGTAGAGTTAGACCTAAAGCTTTAGCATTTGTAGAGGCAAGAGGAAACACTGTGATTAAAACATTACCAATTTAAGGCCTAATAATGAGGAGAAACATGGACTTCTCCTGGAGCTATGGAAATATTTGGTGATAGAAAGTCAGTAGTGTAAGTTCCTGCCTGGTTGGAAGGTAGACAGGCCAGACATCAGGAAATCATGCATATGAAGAATTTTTTCACCTTGGCGTTAACCTACTTTTGAAATGGTAGGTATAATAAACACTTAAATTTTGATAAAATACCTTCTAGTCTGAACAGTTCTGTCCGAACTGTTCATCTCTCTATGATCCCTTGTAACTAAGATTAGTTTTGTTCCAGTAAGACAATCTATGCTGTCAGGGTAGGATATTCTGGTTCGTCTGTTCCTACATGGAAGAAGGATAAAGGGTCAGGTAGACATTTGTGCCAGTAAGACCTCATTTGGGAAAATTTAAGCTGGAGAAGTTTAGAAGTAGCTCTTAAGCAAGGCTTACTTTGAAACTATTAGCTCCACAAAGCTAACTCAGTTACATAAATAAGTACTTGAAAAAGCCATCACCTTAGGACCTAGCTATAAGTGCTTCAAAGTATGATCAAATCTAAAATGAAAAAGCCTTAAAATTGTCATTGACAAAAAAACACAAATGTGAGCAATTGACTGAACAATATAATTTTTTTCCACTATACACATTATTTTAGGGAAATAAGATCAATAGTATTGTTAGGAACAATAAGGTTTCCTTGCTACAAATAGGCACCCAAGGATATAAGCCTGTATAAAGATTGCATCATTAATTACTTAAATTTAGAGGATACTACCTGCTTCAGTAGTACGTATACCCAAATTACAACAATACAGAGATTAACATGACACTTGCACAAGGATAATATGGAAATATGTGAAGTATTCCATATTTTTCGTTCTTCAGTTGCAGAAATGAAAAACAGTTATTAAGAAGTTGATTGCAAAATTACAAGCGTAACAATATATGCAAGTGTTAGAATTAAACATTAGTTTGACATCAGCGTATTAAATCTTCGCCTTAGAAAGGCCTTTATATAGAATAACCTTTACAAAACTTAGTTAACATTGTTAGTTAACAAAAATTAGTTAACATTGTCATTTTATCCCAAAGAAACATACTACTATAAGAACCTAGAAAAAGGGACTGGGAAGGTGGCTCAGTGGTAGAGAGCTTGCCTTGCATGCTTGAGGCCCTGTGTTCGATGCCTCAGCACAACATAAGCAAAAAAAAGCCAGAAGTGGCGCTGTGGCTCAAGTGGTAGAGTGCTAGCCTTGAGCTGAAGAGCTGAGGGACAGCATCCAGGCCCAGAGTTCAGGCCCACGACTGGACCAAAAAACAAAAACAAAAACAAGAACCTAGAAAAAAGTAATCTTAAATTTTCTATATGGAATGCAATCTGAAAGGACACATTTATTAATAAATATATATATTATAAAACAATGTTGAATTCAAAGTATATCTAGGAAAGAATGAAATAGATTATGGATATTATGCAAACACAGAATATAGAATATTTTAAAATATACTTTTTTCAGAAAAGAACCAGAAATATCTTTAGTTTCTGTACCACTCATTTCAATAGATAAGATCAAATTATTTCTGATTAAAAAATCTTAAACTGTGCAGAAATCATTACAGATGTACACAAACAACTCAAATACATTTTGACATCAAAGCCAGGCAATTCACTTGGAAAAATTCCACGGAATTTTTACATTAAGATATTGCTGTTATTTGGATTGTGAAAATATTTTGTATGGACACAAAGAATGGACTGGCATTTTGATGTTTAAGAAACGTAACTGATATCTTAACTATGCTAAATAATGCTGCAATGAACATAGTTGTTCTGATAGCTTTAGTATGGTCTTGTTTGATGCCCCTAAGTAGATGAATGGATAAAGAAAATAGAATCCTATGGAATGGAATTTTATGCCTCCCTCAGAAAGAATGACATTGCCCCATTTGTTAGGAAATGGAAAGACTTGGAAAACAATATATTAAGTGAAGTAAGCCAGGCCCAAAGAAACATATATCCTATGGTTTCCCTTATTTGCAATAATTAGTATATGTCTGAGACAAGCAGAAATGGTCAGATAAGTTGATGTTAGGTGAAATGAACCCCAAGATAAGGATTCAAATGTTTTTTTTTCTTTCTTGCAATTGTTTCTAACATATTTATAAGATGATTTCTTTGTTGCTTTGTATGTCCCTCTACCACCGTATAACCCCCGCTTTAATTGTATTTGGTGTTGGTATGATTTGTGGAGGGGAAGGAAAAAAACAAACTGTTTAAATAGGGATACAGGTTGACCCATTGCAACAATGAGATATACAAGATGTCATGTAGAAAAACGAACTTTACAACTTTGGCCAGGGGGAGGGTTAGTGAGGGGGGAGGGGAGTAGGGGGGAGATGAGAAGTTATGGGAAGGGGAAGTAAAGGAGGAGCCAACAATGCTTGGTAAGAAATGTACTCATTACCTTGCTCATGTAATTTTAACCCCTCTGTATGGTGTTTTCACAGTAAAATAATAAAATTCAACAAAAAAAAGATGAAAGAAAAGAAACTTAACCGAAACATTACAATTTAATAGAACAATTTGTACAGCCTTCCACAACTTCAAAGAGGTAGTGATGCATACTTATCCTTTTGGTAATATCAAAGGCAGTTTCTTCCAAGTTGTTCTTCAGACCTGGTTTGATATAATGTTTCAACAGAAGGAGATCCAGTGTATTTTTGCTATCTATATTCCCAGGAGCAAGATGCAAGGGAGTCAAGAGGCGTTTAGTTTGGGCATTGGTATCTGCATCATGATGAAGTAAGAAAGACACCACACTGGTATTATTACACGAGTAAGCACTGCACAGGGGTGTCCAGCCATTAACAATTTTTGCATAAATATCTGCTGCTTGAGCCACCAACTCATAGACAATGTATAAGTGTCCACTGTAGGCTTCCCGATGAAGAGGGGTATATTCATTGTCATCCCTAGTATTCACATGAGTGGCCTTTATGGAAGGTAGTCAGAACACTCTACTAAGCCGATTATTTTCAGCAGCTCAAAGAAGAAATTTGCTTGATCCTACTCCATTTTTTTTCTTGCAATTGATACGATTTCTCACTTTTTCATTTTGTTACTCATCTTCATCAGAATTGCCTAACTAGAGACTTTCAGTGCCAGTGGGAATAAGGTGTCCATGTATTTCCCCAATATTTCATATTTTTTGAACTTGTGGGAAAAATACAGTGAATTTTCTGCATCTTTTTTTTCATGATGATTTATTTTCTCTTTTTACATTTTTATTATTCTAAGTCATTCTAACTGGAAAGTTGGGAATTGATGGAGAGCCGAGGAAAGATGTTCCTCCGTATTCAAATGTACAGACTGAAAATGAGGATCACTGTTGTCTTCATGTGCAGCTTCTTCCAGGATTGAGAAAATAGAAGGTGGCTCAGGGGTAGAGTGTTTGCCTTGCATGTACGAGCAATGGCAGGTCATGTCCACTTTGCAGCCTTGTCATTCAGACCCACGGTGCAAAGAAAAAGACGTAATACCCCAGCCCTCTGAAGCTTGCCACTTTTTGTGGTATCCTACTTTATTTCTTCCTGCAAACCCTCAGGGCCTAGGATCCCAGGATCGGCTATGGGTCCAGAGACTGCACCACAGCCTAGGGTGATGGAAGCTGAGTCAGAGTTGCCACAACCTGAGTTCAAGCCCCATGGTTGGCAAAATAAAGAATAAATAAAACAATTAATTAACTATTTAACTAAATTAAAAAGAAATAAACCTCTCTAGCTTGGAATTTCTGCCAGTTTCCTTCCTTAGCCTGGGATTTGAACTCAGGGTCTTGGTAAATCTGTAGCAATGTGAGGGTAGGTGCAGAGTTGCCACTACTTGAGTTCAAACCCCGTGCCAGCCAAAAATAAAAAAAAAGTCACTGAGCTCTGCAGGGGGAGTAGTTGTGGAGATGGGAGGGAAGGGATGGTAGGGGGAAAACAAACAAAGAGGAGGCAACAATGCTCAATAGGAAATGAACTCATGACCTTGCTCATGTAACTGTGATCCCTCTGTACAACATTTTTTGCAATAAAAATGTACAAAAAAAGAAACAATGTAGTGCTCAGAGAAGCACTTTGGAGGTAAGGTAAGGATGTCTGAAAAGCTGTACAAAATTCTACAGTGCTTTTTTAAAAAATGCTCTTTATGGAACTTAATGAACATAACTGCTTTCATTAAAAAACTTAAGCCACTGTCATGGAACTGGGGCCAGTATTTCTGTAATTGCTGTGATTTGATCTCACCCTCCAGGTAACTCTTTTGCACCATGGGTGAAGGGGAAGCTTACTGTCTTTGAGGAAAAAAATTCAGGCTAGAGTTCTGAGGCCCCAAATGAATGGCCTGCAATGGAAAAAAATATTTCTATACATGTGTAATATATGATATATACTTACATATGTATGTTTATTACATATTATTTTTATTATTGATTTTGTATTTTATTTTTTATTTGATTCATTTGTTTATTGTTTATTGTATTTAGTATTACTGTACACATAATATTTAGTACATGTTTTACATCTATTATAAAATGATTCACAATAATTTAGGACATTGACTCATTTTCATTTATACTTTATTAAGTTTTGAAACATGATACATAATTAAATGGAAGCATTTGTTACAGTCTTCACATGTTTAGAGTCTCTCCCACAGATGAGTTTTGTCTTCTTTATCTTTGGACACCTTCCTATAGGGATTTCGTTAGATGATTTATAATCAGAGGCCTTTTCTTGAGGATAGGCAAGTTGAGGAATAAAATTGTAAGGGTGGGGCTAGAATTGTGACTTAGTGGTAAGGAGCTTGCTCAGCATGCATGAATCCCATGGTTTGAATCCTCAGTACCACATACTCAGAAAAACTCAGAAGCTGTGGAGTGGCTCAAGTGGTAGATCTCTATTCTTGAGAAAAAGAAGCTCAGAGACAGTACCCAGGCCATAAGATCAAGCCCCAGGACTTTCAAAAATAAAAGTCCAGATTCTGGTGGCTCACATCTGGAAAAGTAGGAAAGCCTGTTAGACTCTTATCTCCAATGAACCACCAAAAGACACTGTGGCTCAATTGGTACTGTTTGCCTTGAGCTGAAGGGCTCAGGGACAGTGCCCAGGCTTGAGTTCGAGACACACAACTGGAAAAAAGTGAGGATTAATCAAAGTATTTTTCCTATTTGCTAATTAAGAGAACGTTCTCTGGAAAATGAATGCTGATGTATACCAGAATTGGAGTCAGAGCTCAAGGTTCAAGTTTAGTAGATCCATATGCCCAGCCTCTGAGAATCTAGCATTATAACCTTGTGTGCTACAGGGTTCTGAAAGAGTTAATATGCTCCCCAAGCCCTTTGTGATAAGCAGTTGACTTGTACTGAAAATGTCATTACAGTTCTGAACCTAGCAGAGAATCAGTTGCTCACGCCCATCACCCTAGCTTAGGAGGCTGAGGTCTCAGGATCACAGGGTAAAGTCAGCCAGAGTAGGAAAGACTATGACACTCTGACTTCCACTTCTGAAAGGTCAGATGTTCAAGAGCTTCCTGAGTTTCCCTTGGTGATGAGAATTTACTTGCACTCTAAATGTTCTTACAGTTCTCAAGCTATAGAAGCAGGAAAGAAACATTATTGACCCATCCTGGGTTCAAATTAAGTTCTCATGGTCCAAGCCCTAGCCCTGTTAGCAGGAAGAACTCCACTGTATCACTGTATTTGAAGGACAGAAAATAGTTGCAAAAGCCAGGCTAGGTGAAGAGACCAAGGCCTGCAGGATTAGGAGGCAGAAAAGACACACTCAACAGGAAAGTGAGCTGCAAAACCACTTATTCATTCCAGGCACAACCAGCAACATGGGGGGGGGACTTCAAACATTTGTTAGAGTTACACCAGGGTCAGGCTTTTCTCAGCCTCTTCAAACAATGACTGATTAACCTTCCTCCCTCAGGTGAAGGGAGCCTCAAGCTATCTTTAGGTTACCAATACAGAGCCAGTTTAGTGTGTGAGTGTGTGTGTGTGTGTGGGGGGGGGAGGAACAGAGTTGAAAACCCTGATCTCTGGTTTTAAGGAGTGGGTTTTTCACTCTTCATCTGTCAGATTTGAAGGCCCTTCTTCTACCTCGGTGAGTCCATTCTCCTTCCTTCATTCTGCCCATCATTAATGCCAATCCCTAGTCCAAGGAGAAGCAGGGCCGTTTCTCTTCTCTCTCCAAGCACCTTAGTTAGAACCTGGCTCTTCCTTCTTGGCTCTGGGGCCCTCAGGTGCCTGAGAAGCGGGAGAGAGACAGTCTTCCTGCTCTGTGGTTATGTGAATGCGATACTAGTATCCTGGAATACTGCAGAAGGCCTCATGACTGCTAATTGTTCCCTTCTTCCCTCTTGACGTCCAAGAACAGATTCATCTATCATCTTTGTATCTATCTATCTATCTATCTATCTATCTATCTATCTATCTATCTATCTATCTATCTATCTATCTATCTATCTATCTATCTACCCACCCACCTACCTACCTACCTATCTATCTCTTTGCCAGTTCTCTGTTGAACTCAAGGCCTGGGCACTATCTGTAGCAATCTATTACTTGAGTCACAGCACCACTTCTGGCTTTTTCTGTGTATGTGCTACTGAGGAATCGAACCCAGGGTTCTTGCATGCTAGGCAAACAGTCTCTCACTAATCCACATTCCCAGCCCCCTCATCTTTTTCTTAATGGTAGTTTTACATAAGTAGGCTGCCATTTTTCGTCCCCAAGTTAATTTTTCTGAATACCGGTTACCTCTAAGAAACCTGATCTTGTCTTCCCTTGCCTGATTTGTGATTGTTCGTGTGTTGGCCTCATAATAAAATGTAAATAAACCCTGCTGAGTGCATCATATAAGGACACTGGCCTGCAACCCTGGAAGAGAAAAGCGATGGGCCTGAAATGAAGATTATGATGCAGTTTGTGCAACAGGCATCTCTGAAAAATAAATCAGTAAATAAAAGCAGAAGCATTGCATATGGTCTGTTTCCACTCAGGGAGGTATTACACACATAAGTAGGTAAGGCACTGATACATAACTTGGCCTTCTCTCTTTGAATTTTTTTTTGTGGCCATCCCAGGGCTTAAACTCAGGGCCTTATGGAATCCTGAGTTGTGTTACTCAAGGCTGAGGCTCTACCACTGCCACAGCTCCACTTCCAGCCATCTGGTCAATAAAAATTGGACATGAGCACCTCCCAGGCTTTCCTGCCTGCTCTGGCCAGTATCTCCTGCTTGGCTTTCTCTCTCAAAGCTGGAGCTCTACCCTCTGGGCCACTGCTCCATTCTGGTTTACTGGTGGTTTATTGGAGAAAAGAGGCTCACAACTTCCTGCACAGGCTGGCTTTGGACGGCAATCTCCTGAGGAGGATTCTAGCAACTTTCCTCAGGGATTCACGAAGGAACTGCTCCACACAAACCTTTAGTCTAAATCTCAAGAGGTACTAGAGAAAAACAGAAACTGGAAGATGTTTCTAGTGTGTTCTAGATACTTAAGGTTGGAAACATTCATAATTATTAGGTCATTTTATAGGCAAAAGGAGCACTTCAGACTGCATGAGGATCGTTCCAGCTTTCGATCCACTCATCCTGAGACAGTAAATTTACTGCAGCTCAATGCTAAGTGACTGAACTGGCATGTCCTGTGGACATTTGCTCCCAAATCCTGGAACACTCCTTTCTCACTTTTGGCTGCAAACCTGTGACCAGAGTAGAAGATGAGGAGAGAAAATCGTTTTCAGAGAAAGCAGCTATAAAGAACATTGGGTAGTTTACTTATAAATTAAAACCAATGGAATGACCCTGTTAAGAAGTCAGCTTGTCCAGAGTAAAAAATGAAGAAGGAAAGAAAAGGAAGTGCCAGTGGCTGCTGACTCTAATCTCAGCTCTGAGGAGGCTGAGATGTAGAGAACCTTAGTTTGAATCCAGCCAGTATTGGAAAGTCCATGACACTGTTATTTCTAAGAGATCACAGAAAAGCCCAGATGTGGGGCTGCGACTGAAGGTTAATGCAATACCTGAGCAAAAGCAGCTCAGGGATAATGCCTAGGCTCATAATCCAACCCCAGGACCTGCCTTCGCAAAAAGGGCCTATACCTCCATGTCTTTGCGTATGTATGGATGTTCCTTTAGGTATAGCTTCAGAGTACTCATAATGAACAGCACCAAACTAGGAAATTTGTTTTTAATACAATGATTTCATAGCATAGAGAGTGCTTTCGAAACAGTGCATGTTCAGGGACTCTCCTTACTGTTCCCAGTGTAGCCTTACCAATTGTGATATCAAAACATTATTAAGTCATCATATTGCAACCTACATTACCATTGTGATATCACTGTTCCATTGTTTTTTCAAAAATCTAGTATGTCTTCATAGCATTTTAGAAAATTCATGGCCTTTTATATTCAGTCTTCTTCTGTGAACTCATATCCTCATTGTGAAATAGTAGCAAATGAAATTGGACATGTGATTATGAGATGTGACTTCACAAAACTATTTGATTTCATCACCAATGTGACATCCCAAACCCATTGTGAACTTCCATTGTCATTTGACATCACTATCACATTGTGACATCCCAAACCTATTAGGACCTCTTAGCACCATTGAAAAAACACATGGCCTTTGTGACATCACAATCTCTTTGTGTAACTATACCCTCATTATGAACTGACAATTGATATCAGACATGCCATTGTAACATAACGAACCTTTGTGACATCACCAATGTGACATATTCTCATTATGACAGCATCAACTACTTTTGACATCACAGAACTACAGTGATAACATAGCATTATGAGGACACATTTTCATTGTGATGTTATAGACAGATTGTGAATGTCTGTTTTTAATCTTTTTTTTTTTGCGTGTGTGGGACGTGGGGCGTGGAGCTTGAAATCTGAGCTTGGGTACTCTCCCTGTTCTTCAGTTCTAGGCGAGCACACTGTCACTTGAGCCACAGCGCCACTTCTGGTTTTCTAGTGGTTTTTATTGGATATAAGAGTCTCATGGATGTTGAGCATTTCTTCATGTGTCTATTGGCCATCCTTCTTTCTTCTTCAGAGAAGTTTTTCTTTAAGTCTTTTGCCCACTTGTTTATTGGGCAGTTATTTCTTTGAGGATTTGTTGTTGGGGGATTTAATTTTTTGAGTTCCAAGTATATTTTAGATATGAGACCCTTGTCCGTTGTATGGCTAGTAAAGATCTTCTCCCAATCCGTGGGCTTTCTATTGATCTTGCTAGCTATGTCCTTTGCCATGCAGAAGCTCTGCAACTTTATGCAATCCCATTTGTCCAACCTTTCTTTGATTTGTTGTGTTTCAGGGTCTCTATTCAGAAAATTTCGGCCTGAGCCAAGAAGACCTAGGGTTTCTCCTATTCCATCCTGTGATGTTTTCAGAGTGTCTGCTTTGACTTCGACGTCTTTGATCCATTTGGAGTTGATTCTGGTGCAGGGTGATATATAAGGATCTAGATTTAGTTTTCTACAAGTAGTTAACCAATTTTGCCAGCACCATTTACTGAAGAAGCTGCCTTTGTTCCATTCTATTGTTTTAGCTCCCTTATCGAACATTAGATGGCTAGAGGTCTGTAAGTTCATTTCTGGGTTTTCAATTCTATTCCATTGGTCCTGAGGTCTGTTCTTATGCCAATACCAAGCTGTTTTGATTACTATGGCTCTATAGTAGAGTTTGAAATTTGGTATTGATATTCCTCCAGCAGTGTTCTTTCCGTTGAGGAGCGTTTTTGCTATTCGGGGTCTTTTATTGCTCCGTATGAATTTTTGGATTGCCTCTTCTATTTCCTTGAAGAATGAGGTTGGAATTTTGATAGGTATTGCGTTGAATTTGTAGATAGCCATTTTCACGATGTTAATTTTTCCAATCCAGGAGCATGGGAGGTTTTGACATTTTTTAAGTTCTGTGTTGACCAGAAAGAATGACATTGCCCCATTTGTTAGGAAATGGAAAGACTTGGAAAAAATTATATTAAGCGAAGTAAGCCAGGCCCAAAGAAACATAGGCCCCATGGTTTCCCTCATTTGCAATAGCTAGTACATGTATGAGTCAAGCGGAAAAGGTCAGATAATGTGATGTTAGGAAAATGAACCCTTAGATATGTATTTTAATGATTTTGCTTTCATGCATGTGTTTCTAACGCATTTATAAGATTATTTCTTTGTTGCTTTGTATGTCCCTCCCCCACAGTATAACCCCTGCTTTCAGTATATTTGATGTCAGTATAACTTGTGGAGGAGATGGGGAAAAACAAGTCGTTTAAGGATACAGGTGGACCTATCGCAACAATGAGAAGTACAAGTTGTCATGTCCAAAATGAGCTTTACAACCTCGGTGCGGGGGGGGGGGGGGAGGAGAAGGATTGGGACTGGGGGGGAGAAGGGGAAGGGATGTGAAGGGTAAACAAAGGAGGAGCCTGCAATTCTTGGTAAGAAATTTACGCATTATCCTGCCCATGTAATTGTAACCCCTCTGTACAGTATGTTCACAAATAAAATAAAAGAAAAAAAAAAGAGTCTCATGGACTTCCCTGCCTGAGTTTGCTTTGAAGTGTTATCCTCAGATCAAAGCCTCCTGAGTAGCTAGGATTACAGGTGTTAGCCACCAGCGCCCAACTTTTTCATTGTATTCCAAATTTGACATGTGTGTTGATATCAGAAACATAATGTGACCTAATAACCATTGTAGCATCATAAATCAGCAGTGACATCAAATTGATATTATGACACCATCAGCTCATTGTGACATCACCAAACGATAATGGCATCATAGCATTATAAATCACAGTGACATTGTTACATCATAGATGTAACAGTGTGAAAGCCTATTCTAGGAATTCATTCTGTTTCTGAAACCCATTTTGACCATATAACCATTCTGATATCACAATCCCTTGTGACATCGCATTGCCATTGTGATATCATTAACCTGCTGTGCCATCACAAACCAGTCCTGTCCTTAAAAGTTTTGTGACATGTTGCCATTGTCATATATTAGGCCCTTTGTGAGCTCACAATCTGTTTTCAATCTCATATTCCTGGTATGACATGTGATATCAGAAATCCCCTCTGACCTCATACTGCCAGAGGTCATGACCATTGTGTCACATTGTGATATCACAAAACTGTTAGAATGGCATCACATTTGTGACAACACATGCTTTTGGGGACATTACAGTCCCTTTTTGAATTCATACATTCATTGCCAATTAATAACAATGGAGAACTGCCATGACAATCTGACATCATGAACCCATTGTGACATTACAAACTTATTGTAACCTCATCATGAGAATGGCATCAACAACTAATTGCGGTCTTAAAGCATTGACATGACATTGTGGTATTGCCAGTGTGATGTCACTGTCCTATTGTGTTTTTACAAACCTATTATGGCCATATCACATCTTAGAAAATTCATGGCCTTTGAGACTTCAAGCTCTTTCTGTGAACTCCTGTACTTATGACCTCTAAGGCAAGGAGAAAAACCATGGAGTCGCATTTAACACAATAAACCAATTTACACTAGAAAGGGGACTGTGATTACCTTATCCTGGACTTGATACCCAGGTCCAAGAGCAGCCTTGACCACCAAACCTCAGACCTCCAATGGGCACCCTTTCTTAATTGGTCTGCAAACCAACATCCAAAAAATTATCATCTCCAAAGATCCAAACTTCAACGGGCAAGGCTTGTTACTTTTCCATCCCTCCCTCCTTCACCACAGACCTGTCCTTCCTTCCTGGTCTTTTCCTTTTTCCCTTCCACCACTTCCTTCTTCTCTTCAGTCCACTCCACTCTCCACAGGTCTGCCCTACTCTATGCCAGTGACCAATTGCCAACCTTCTGCTCTCCTTCAACTTCCTCTCTTCTCAGATTTTTTCCTTCTTGCTGTCCTCACACTTTCTTCCATCTGGGTAGCTCCCATTTTTATCTCCCCTTCCAGTGCTCTGAAAATGCAACTTATATATAGGTTGTAACCCTCCTCACTCCAATGGGTCTCCTGCCTAACCGTTTTCAACCATCACTTCCCAAACTGCCCAATGTTCAATCACTTCTTGACAGCTCACCATGTGAGGTTTGAAACCTCCACCTTTGGCAGCATTCCCCACACTATCCGGGGAGCCAGGCCAAGAATTTAAAATGATTGTCAGCTCCCACAGATAATTCTGTCCCCACTGGTTATTACAGTATCCTCATAGTGAATTAGAAGAAATTGAAGTTGTATATGTCACTGTTATATTACAAACTTGATGAGACAACACAAACTCATTGTGATATCACATTGCCATTGTTCCACCATGATCACATTGTGACGTCTCCAACTTATTGTGATCTCAAAAGCATTGAAAAAAGCATGGCCTTTGTGACATCACAGGCCTTTGTGTACACATATCATTTTGAGCTAATGACAATTGAGATCAGACATGCCATTTTAACATCTCAAAACCTTTGTGACATCATCACCAGTGTAACATCACATTATCATTATGACAACATCAGCCCATCGTGACACCATATAACAACAATGACATCGTAGCATTATGACATTACAATGTTATTGTTATGTCCCAGATGCCTTGGAATGCCTATTCTGTGATTTCATTCTATATCAAATGTGGCAGGTGAGTTGATATCAGAAATACATTGTGATCACATAACCATTATGACATCACAATACCTTGATGACACCATATTGGCATTATGATATCACTAACCCACTGTGACATCATCAAACTGTCCTATCCTCATAAATTTTTTGACATGCTGCCAGTGTGTTATCTTTGGCCTCTCTGAGTTCATAAATTGTTCAACTCATAATACTTCAGGTATGACATGTGATATCAGAAATCCAGTGTGACATCATGACCACTGTGACATCACACTGCCAGATGTCATGACCACTGAGTCACATTGTGACATCACAAACCTGTTACGACTCATTAAACTTGTGCCAATATATTCCTTTGGAGACATCAAACTCTTGTGAATTTATATATTCATTTTCAATTAGAGATCTGGCATGAGACTATGACATCACCCACCATCCCATTGTGAAATCACAAACCTATGTGACCTCCTCACCTGTATAGCATCACCAACTGTTTGTGACTTCAAAAAAATACTATATCAGGTAATGGTAACATCACATTGTCAATGGGATTTTCACCATTGCATTTTCACCAATCTATTATTTCCTCATATTTTACAAAATTCATGGCCTTTCTGAATTCTAGCTCCTTATGTGAATTCGTATCTTAATTGTGATCTAGTAGAATGAAATTGGACATGTAATGGTGATATTACAAATTCATTGTGACATCACTATCCATGTGTGACCTTATCACCACGGTGATTTCACAAACCCATTGTGACATCACATTACCACAGTGATATCATGATCACCTTGTGACATCCCAAACTTGTTGTGACCTCTTAGCACCTTTGAAAAAGCACATGGTGTTTGTGACATCACAGTCCCTTTGGGTAACCATGTCTTCATTGTGAACAAAGGACAACTGACATCAGGCATGCCATTGTACCATTACAAATGCTGTGTGACATCATCTCGAGTGAGATCACATTGTTATGATACCAACTGCCCATTGTGACATCCCAAAATGACAATGACATCATAGCATTATAACATCACATTTTCATTGCGAGGTCATAGAGACAATGTGATTGCCTATTCTGTGATTTCATTCTATCTCAAATGTGGCATATAGGTTGATTTCAGAAACCTATTGTGACCACATCACCATTGTGACGTTACAATCCCTTTTTGAATCAAATTGACATTGTGATATTATTAATGCAATGTACCATCACAAACATGTCTTAACCTTACAAATTTTGTAATAAGCGACTACCTTGACCAGGGCTGGATGCCCAGAGCTAAATGCAGCCTCAACCATGAATCCTCAGTCCTCCCAAGATCAATCCAGCCATTTGTTAACTGGTCTGCAAACAACCAGCCCCAACATAATTAACTCCAAAGCTCTACACTTCAAAGGACAAGGCTTTTTCCTTTCTCTTCATCCTCCTTCTCTTCACACCTGTCCTATCTTTCAGGTCTTTTCATTTTTTCCTTCAACCATTCCCTTCTTCTCTTCAGGCTGCTCTATTCTTGACAGACCTGCCCTGCCCTGTCCAGGTGGCCAGTTGCCGTCCTTCACCACCTGCTCTCCCTCAATTTCCTCTCCTCCCAGGTCTTTACCCTCCTGCAGTCTCATCACTTCTTTCCTTCCAGGACTTTCCCCTTTTTCTCTCCCCTTCTGTTGCTCTGAACATGCATCCTATATATAGGCTGTACCCTTCCCCCACTGGAATATATTTCCTGCATAAGAGTTTTCAAACATAACTTCCCAAATGTCCATGCCAAATCATTTCTTGGCAGCTCACCATGTGGGGCTTGACATCCTATCTCCTTCAGCAGCATGTCCTTCTCCCTCCAGTGGCATGCACTCCCCTCTCTGGTGGTCTAGACTAGGAGGCTATTATGACTATTTGTTCCCGTGGATTATAAGGGCACTGCTGGTTATTACAATGTCCTCATGGTGAACTAGGAGCACTTGAAATTGGACAAATAATTGTGATATTACAAACTCGTGACATAACTAACCCATTTTGACCTCATCACCACTGTGACATCACAAACCCATTGTGAAATCACATTGCTGTTTTGACACCAGGATCACATTGTGACATCCCAAATCTATTATGACCTCTTATAACCTTTGAAAAATTACATAGCTTTGTGACATCACAGTCCCTTTGTGTACCCAAATCCCCACTGTGAAATATTAACAATTGAGAATCATACATGACATTTTAACATCAAAAACAGTTTGTGAGATCATCACAATTGTGACATCACATTGAAGTTTTGACACCATCTGCTCATTGTAAAATCACAAAACGAAAATGATATGATAGAATTAGTACTTCACATTGTCATTGTGACATCATAGACACAGTATGAATGCCTTTTCTGATTTCCTTCTATTTCAAATGTGGCCTGTAGGTTGATATCAGAAACAAATCGTGAACTCATAACCATTGTGACATCACAATCCCTTTGTACATCACGTTGCCATTGTGATATCACTAACCCATTGTGACATCTCAAACCTATCCTGTCATCATAACTTTTGTGACATGCTGCAATTCTGATACCATAGGCCTTTTTGTCCTCATAATCTGTTGTCGACCTCGTTAGATTTCACATATGACATTTGATATCACAAATTCCCCGTGACATCATGACCATGGTGAGATCACACTGCCAGATATCATAACCATTGTGCCAAATTCTGACTTCACAAACCTTTTAGGATTTCCATATATTTGTGACAACACATACTTTTGGAGAAGACGCAGTACCTTTGTGAACTCATATACTCATTGTAAGTTAAAGACAATTGAGAACCATCATGTAATTGTGACATGCCCAACACATTGCGACATCACCAATCTTTTGTGACTTCATCACGAATGTGGCATCATCAACTAATTGTGACACCAAAAGAATATTTTGACATGACGTAGTGAGTTGATATTGCCATGGTGATTTCACTGTCCCATTGTGTATTCACAAACCTAAAATGACCTCATAACATTTTTAAAAATTCATATCCATTAGGACTTCAAGCTCCTTCTGTGAACTTCATGCACATTGTGAAATACTAGCAATTGAAATGGGACATGTGTTGGAGATATTACAAAACCATCATGATATCAAAAACCCATGGTGACCTCATCACAACTGTGTATCATAAAGCTATCATGACCCCTAAGTACCTTTGAAAACACACATGGCATTTGTGACATCACAGTCCATATGTGTACCCATATCCTCATTGTGTACACATGACAATTGAATTCATATATGCCATTTTAACATCACAAACCCTTTGTGACGCCATCACCACATATTCATTATGACATCATTACTTCCTTGCAACATCAACAATTTACAATGACCTCATAGCATTATGAATTATATAGTCATTGTGATGTTATAGACACATTGTAAATTTCTATTATCTTATTTCATTCTATTTCAAATGTGGCATGTGGGTTGATATCAGAAAACCATTGTGATCTCATAAATATATGGCATCATATTCACTTTGTGACATCACAGTGCCATGGTGATATTACTAACACACCATGGCATCACAAATCTGCCCTGTCCTCATAAGTCTTGAGATGTGCTGCAACTGTGATGTCTTAGGCCCTTTATAAGCGTGTAATCTGCTTTAATCCTTATAATATTTCAGTTATGATATGCGACATCAGAAATCCACTGTGACATCATGATCATTATGACATCATAATGACAGACATCACGAACATTGTGTCACACTGTGACATCACAAGCCTCTTAGGACTTCATCATATTTGTGACAACACCTGCCTTTGGAGATACCACAGTCTGTTTGTGAACTCTTATTCTCTGTGATTTCATGAAAAATGGGATCCTTTATACCATTTGGTTATCACCAACCAATTATGACATCATAGACCTACGTTTGCCCCTTATGTATATGGCATCAGAAACTAACTGTGACATCAAAACATTTTGTGAAGTCACAATATGACAGGATGATCATGACATCTGTCAGTGTGATATCACATTGGTCATGATGTCACAGTGGATTTCTGATATGTCATACATGAAATATGATGTTGAAAACAAATTATGAGGACAAAAGGTCTAAGATATCACAATGTCAGCATGTCTCAAATGTATGAGGACAGGAGAAGTTTGTGATGTCACATTGTGTTAGTGATAGCACAATGGCACTGTGATGTCACTAAGTGATTATGATGTCAAAATGGTTATGTAGGCACAAATGTGCGTTTCTCATATCAATTCTCATACCACAGAATCACAGAATAGGCATTCACAATATGTGTATGATGTTACAAAGAGAATTGTTGTCATAATGCAATATGTCATTGAGTTTGCTGATGTCACAATGAACTGAGGTTTCCATAATGAAAAAGTGATGAGACACTGTTGAGGATGTCACAAACACTTTTTGATGTTATAGTGGCATGCCTGATCTCAATTGTCATTACTTAACAAGGATATGGATACACAAAGGGACTGTGATGTTGAAAAGGGCATGTGATTTTTCAAAGGAGCTAAGAGGTCATAATAGATTTGAGCTGTCACAATGGAATCATGATGTAACAATGACAATGTTGTCACAATGGCTTTGTGATGTCATGGTGGTGATGATGTCAAAATGGGTTTGTGATGTCACAATCAAATTTCCAATTTCAATTGCTACCAGTTCACAAGGAAGATACTGTATTAATCAGCAGGGTCCCAATAATATATAGGGTCCAATAATCAGCGTGGCCCCATCTCCTGGCAAGCTGGAGAGGACAAAGTATGCTACCAAAGAAGGTGGGGCATTCGGTGGGAGGGACTGATGCATTAATCTCCACGTGTTGAACTGTTAAGAATTTATTGGGCTGTGGGCAGTTTGGGATGTTACAGTTAAAAAATGTTAGGCAGTTGGAGTGGAGAAGGGGTACAGACTTTATATAAGCTGCTTGTTCAGAGCAATAGAAGGGGAGAGAAAAAGGGAAAAGTCCTGGAAGGAAAAAAGTGGTATGATAGCAGAAGGGGAAAGACCTGGGAGGAGAGGATGTTGAGGGAGAGCAGGAGGTGAAGAATGGCAAAAGACAACCCAGGCAAAGCAGTTAAGGCCTGTGGAGAGTGGAGAGGCCTTAAGAGAAGAAGGAACTGGTAGAAGAGAAAAAGGGAAAGTCCTCGAAGGAAGTATAGGACTGTGAAGGAGAGACAAAGGGAAGGGGAAAAAAAGGCTTGCCCTTTGATATTTGGAGCTTTCGATATCACAATTTTGGGGGTTGATGGTTTGGAGAACATTTATTATATTAACTGTGTCTCGATGAATTCTCTTGAACTATTGGAGACCCCATTGACATAATCCATTTGGATGGCATCAGGCCTTGGCCCCAGAGAAAAATCCCCATAGGAGAGAGTGTCAGCACTCAGGATTGAGAGTCTACCTCGAGTGTCTGTCTTCAGAGGACCAACATGGACAAAAGTCATTTAGGTACCTCTAAGGATACGTCTGGGCAAGCTTGCCAGTCTGTTTTGAGGACCCCCTCTAGAGGTCAAGTGTGGCTTCCTTAGGAAGCCATCTGGGAACTCTTTGAGAGGCCATGTAGGGCTTCCAAAGGAAGCTATCTGGAACCTCATCAAGAGTACATCTTCAACTTCCTTAAGAAGCCATCTGAGACCTACTCTGTAGGTCATCTGGGGCCTTCTCCAGGGGTCATCTTGGACTTTCTCCAGAGGTCATCTGGGGCTTCTTCAGAAGGCCACCTGAGACCTCTTCAAAAGTAGTCATTGGGGCTTCATTAAGAGGCAATCTAGGACCACCTCTTGAGGTCATCTGGAGCTTCTTTGGGTGGTCATCTCGGGTTACCTTGATGAGAAACGTATGACTATCTTCGGACATCATCTGGGACTTCCTTGAGAAGCCATATAGGACCTTCTCTGGACGTAATCTGTGGCTTTCTCAAGAGGGTTATCTGGACCCTCCTCTGGAGTTCATATGTGGCCTCTGTGAGTGGCCATCTGGGAGCTACACGAGAGGTAATCTCAGCCACATTGAGAGGACATCTGGGACCTCCCTTGGAGGTCATCTAACACTTCCTTGGGAAGCCATTTGAAACCTCCAAGAGAGGTCTTTTAGGGCCTCCTAGGAATGACATATGTGACATCCTCCACAGATCGTCTGTGGCCTCCTCAACAGACAATCTGGGACATTCTCTCTGTCATCTGGGACCTCCTGTAGAGGTCAACATTGAGAGGTGTAGGGAATGTGGGGTGTCTGTGGCTATTCGTCTGTCTGTGTATGCTGATAGTTCTGTGTCCTGTATGCACCTCTGTTTACTCCTTTTCTCAGGATGGGAGAATAAGGCCTAAAGGTGTCATATCCAAAACATATTCTCCTCCAGGTTTACAGAATTCCTCAGAGAAAGATGCACTGATGTACTGTCTCTCCTATTCTTTGCCATCAACACCTCTAATGTTGTCCTCCCATACCAAAAGTGGTTACTTGTACCAGTCGGAAGTGGTACAATGTGGTATGTTACCCTTATTACCTTTGAGACAGGAACTTGGAGTAGATGGTGGGCAAGCCCCATTTCCAATATATGTTCCCTTTACAACTAGTGACCTGTATAACTGGAAACAGCAAAATCCATCCTTTTCAGAAAAAAGGGGCTCATTACTTCATTAGAGACAGTAATTTTCACACACAAGCACATCTGGGATAAGGGTCAGCAAATTTTACAGGCACTTTTCACCTGGTAGAAAAGGGAGTGAATCCTGCTTGGTGACTTGAAGGTGGTCCTTCGACCAGAGAGTAGCCCCAATATTGAACCAGCAAGTCTTTCCACAGACTGACCCAAGCTGAGACTAACAGCAATTGAGGAATGGAGGTGCTTACCTATTATTGCCAGGTTCTGTTAGCAGGAATGCCACAGTGGCTAAAAAGCCAAATCATCAATCTAAGATGGGTGAGATGGTAAGTTCCCCAGTGAGTACCCTAATGCTTTTCTGAAACTTCTTCCAGAAGCCTATAGGACATATAGGCCCACAGATCTTGAAGCCCTGGAGAATGAAAGAGTCCTATATATGGCCTTTGTTACCCATACAGCCCCAGATATTAGAAGAAAGCTTCAAAAGTCAGAAGCTTTTTAGGGAAAAGTTTATTCCAATTTGGAAGTAGTCGCCCAGAGGCTGTTTGTTACCAGAGATACCCGGGGAAAAGAGTCTAAGAAAAGGGTTTGAGTTTTGGTAGGAGCACCGGTATGGGGATCAAGAAACTCTTGGCAAAGACAGTACAATTCATTTGCAAATGGCAATAGGGAGCCTCTAGGACTACATCAGTGTGCTTATTGCAAAAAAAATGGACATTGGGAAAAGGAATGTCCAAGGAGGAGAAAGATAGAAAATGACAGGTTAATTAATCACATTAACCACATGGAAAATGTGTTCATATCTCTGGAGAAACATGCAAAGGAGCTTAGGGCTCTGAATTCGAACTATGTTCAATTTAAAAAGCAGCCCTCTGAACTTAAGAAATGTGGCAAAGAAAAAAATCCACCCTTCTCTCTCAAAACATAGTTTTATAAAAGAGTGAGTCTTCAATATGTGCCAGTCAAAACCACCAAGAGATTAAAAGCACATAGAAGAGCACATTGGAGAAAACAGAAAATTTTTTAATGTGAAGAAAAGATTTGAGGATATAAATTAGGAACTTGTGAGAGTCAAAAATGAGAAGAAAATCCTCAAAAGGATCCTAGAAAACACTCAGAATCAAATGAAATTCAACTACATTAGCCTGGGTGAGTATGAGGCAAATTAGGGGTCCACAGATCAGAGGCAAACAGAAGCACAGGACAGCAATGCTGCCATCCTTGCTAACTACAAGTGAGGCCAAGAAGAGATCCTGATGCTGCATTAAGAAAACATTGCCATGAAAAAGGAGCTGGACCTGATATAAGAATGTTTTAGGCTGAAGTACATGTCGATTATAAGCTTTGAAGAGTGTCACCAGAAATTCAAAGCAACAGAGAAAGAAGGAAAGGGTAGTTAGCAGAGAAGATGGGAAAGTGCTGTGTCATAGAAGATGAAGCCAAGAAAAGTGAACAGGAAAATATCAGGCTCAAGAAAGAGATTGCTACTATTCAGAAAGAGTTAAAGGACCACATGCTCTGACAGAGCGTGCCAAGGAAAGGGAAAGAGCATTAGGAACAAAAACAGAAGACCTAAGCAAACAGTTGGAAGATCTGTCACAAAAATACACTAAATTGGAAAATTAGAAAGAGAAACTACTAGAATAAAAAGCCAAAAAGACTGCTGAGATCTTCACCATAAATGTAATGCAGAAGTTTCATGTCCCAATGGAACAGGTGGAGGTGGGAAAAATTACCTCTCAATAGCACCTTTATGAACTTAAGGGAGGAGCTGAAGAGCAAGGAAAGGTGTTGTGAGAAGGAGCAGCAGTTGGCTAGTCAAAGGAACTCTCCTGTGACCCTGCCAAAACACTTGCAGGTTAAGGAGCACATTGAGAAGGAGAGTGGGATCACGTAAGCAAGTATGAGAGAAAAGAAGGAGAATAAAATGGAAGAAGACTCCAAGGTTCAGAGTACAATACAGGAAGTAAAGAAACTAGAGACCCTAAGATACAGGGAAACATCTGAGCTGATCATGTAGCTTGGGAGACCACTCTGAAACCAGTTGGTTCTCTAGAGCTTCTAGTCGTTAAGATTAAAGGAAGAAGCATAAACAGTGGTAATAACTGTGCAAATGTTTATACTGAACTTGTGAAAATAGCATACAGGCTCAAGCTTTCTGTCAGTTTACATATAGATATTTGCAGGTAAATTAAGTGAGACCACTGCCTAAATCTTCTGAAAGCCAGTGGGGCCTCAGCCTGAAATTCTTTGTAATGCGTGCAGGTAATTTCCAACAGGTAAATGCTGAAAAGCTGGAACTTTTGGGAAGAATTCATGTATGAGGAACCTCAGACCGTGAATTTGGGAAAGTGGACTCCACAGAGGTAAAGCCTGGAAAGTATGAGTATTGGTATCTGTTAGTAATAGTGGACAATTTTTCAGACTGAGCTGATTTGGCTTACCCTTAGTTTTGGAGTCCAAAGATGGCCCTTCATTCATGGTCCAAGTTCTCAATTTTTAACTAACACCCTAGGAATAAATTGGAAGTTATAATCCATTTATAGACCTTAGAGTTCAAGGCACTACAAAGAATGAATATGACCTTAAAGGAAACTAACTAAATTAAATACAGATACTGGCCATGGCTAGGTAAGCCTCCTCCACTTTGCTGTCCTTCGAGCAAGATGTAGCTTCTATGTTAAAGGATTTAATTACTTTGAAATACTTTAGTGTAGACCACCCCCTTTGGTTCCTAAACTTGGGAAGGTTATATTAACAGAAATGTCTAACTACAGACTGCAGGCATTACAATATATTCTTTTATGTACCTATCCTTTGGTAATCAAGGCCCACTGGCCACCTCAGAAAAACTCCACCTGAAGGGGAGGGGCCAAGATGGTGATGGAACAGCAGGGAAACACCTCAGCTCTCTCTAACCAAATAGAGTTTGGACTTCAATGCTCTGTTTCTCCAAATGACCCACAAAAAAGGCAATTACTCAGAGAGATACAGGAAGTGAAAAAAGAAAAGGGAAAAACTTACACAGACAGTAAAGTGGGAAGACCCTTCCCCCACCCATTGTTGGTGATGGGGCTCTACACTAAGCAGCTTAATTGGTGGGGCTTCATGCCAGGCTGCTTAAGTGGCCAGGCTCTGGACCGTCTGTGGACCACACACTCACAAGCATCCCAAGGGTCTCAGAAGACTCCCAAGAGGTCGTGCCAACCTAGAGAATACAAGCAGAAAACTCAGAAGGCAGAGCTAACACGAAAACTCGCCACACCCTCCCTGGCATAGCATCTCTTCCTGGCTGGTACAAGCAGCCCAATCCAGTCAGGAGCAGCAGCAGCTGTCAGCAGTTGTGAACGACACTAGACTGGCAACATGGCACCTCTGTCCTGGTGGTTTAAATAGCCTAGCTTAACCTGGAGAAGCAGCGGCAGCTGGCAATGGTGGCAAACCACCCAGACTCCAGGCACAATGCCTCTTGACACTAGCCCACAGAAACAACCCAGACCAGCCCTGGGCGGCAGCAGTGAATAGGGCGGGGACAGCTGCAGTGAACAACTCCAGATCGGTGACGGTTTGTGCCTCTCCATACTGGTCTGCATAAGGAGCCCAGCCTAGCCTGAGGCAGCAGCAGTGGTTAACATCTGACTTGTGGTGGGGTGCCTGGCTTGCATAAGTGGCCCAGCTGATTCTGGGGCAGTGGCAGCAGCTGGGGCAGTGGCAACACCTGTGGCAGCAGCAGCGTCATCAACAGCAGCAGTGAACAACTCTGGACCCGTAGTGGGGTGCAGCGCTTCTCCATACTGGTTTTCATAAGCAGCCCAGCCTAGCCCATGGTGGCAAAGGGGGTGAACAACCCCAGACTTGAGGCAGAGTGTGGTGCTCAACAACCCCAGAAAAGCCTCATGAACTTTGCTGACTGGACTGGCTTTGAACCTGAATACACAGATCTGAGCCTTCTGAATAGTTAGAATTACAGTCATTCACACCAGCAAGGTCTTATTCTTGCCAACCCCCTAATTTTTTCTGAAATAGATCATTTCTTAATTCATACAAGGAATTTAAGGAAATACAAGAGAATCGACATAATACCCTGTATTCTATCTGACCATAGTGGAATCAAACTAGCTCTCAATAATAAGGCATAAAATAGAAAAAACTTAAACACATGGAAATTAAACAGAACTCAGTTGAACAATACATGGGTCACCGAAGAAATTAAAGAAGAAATTAAAAACTTCCTACAATTCAATGAAAATGAAGAAACATCACAACGAAATCTATGGGCCACAGCAAAAGCAGTCCTGAGGAGCAAATTTATTGCTCTCAGTGCACACATCAAGAAAACAAAGACCGGATTGGGAAAGTGGCTCAGAGGTAGAACACTTGCCTTGATGCATGAGGCCCTGTGTTTGATTCCTCAGCACAACATAACCAAAAAGGAAAAAAGCCAGAATAGCGCTGTGGTTCAAGTGTTAGAGTGGTAGCCTTGAGCTGAAGAGTTGAGGGACAGTGCCCAGGCCCAGAGTTCAGGCCCCATCACCGGACGACCCCCTCCAAAAAAAAAAAAAAAAGAAAAAAGAAAAAAAAGACCAAGTAAACAATCTTATGATGCAACTAAAACTGCTGGAGAAACAAGAAAAATTTGAAGCTAAAGTTGCTAGACAGAAAGAGATAACCGAAATAAGAGCTGAAATTAATGAGGTAGACATTAAGAAAATTATAAATAAAATTAATAAAATAAAAAGGTTTTTTGTTAAAAAAAAAGTCAGTAAAACTGAGGGACCACTGGCAAGAGTAACTAACAAAATAAGAGAGGAGACCCAAATCAATAATATCAGAGATATCACAGGAAAATTACAACAGACATCCAAGATATCCAAATAATCATAAAGAAGTAATTCCAGACTCCAATCACAAAAGAAGGAAAACCTAGCAGAGAGGGATAAATTTCTACAGAAACTGAAATTTTTATTCCCCCCTTTCCTTTTCAGCCATGCTTCTCTACCATGTATGGTGGGGGCAGCAGTTCGGTAAACAAGTATCTTTTCCTGCCTGAATAGCATGTGGTGTTCTCTTCATTGGCTACCTAATGAAACCTACCTATTTAATATACCTTACATATGGTGCCATGATTCGGATGGGGTTTTTGAGTCGGAAATGTTAGAATTTCCTAACCACCACTTTTCTGTGAACCAAACTGCCTTGAGACTTTTAACCAATACCATTGCTGGCCTTCACATCCACATCCACATTACTTCTCCAGTCTTGTGAGTGAAACTACTCTCTATGGCTCTTTGTTGGTCAATCTCTGTGCAGATGTGGCAGCATGACAGATAGCTCCTATGGCCTTTAGCCGAAAGGCTGGTAACCTACGAAGCTGAGGATGCTAGGTTTGGGGGGCTTGGCCATTTCTCTCTAGAGGGCTCTGGGGGAAGTCGGGATGCTGCTTCTGGTTGGTCAGCTCTTCTTCATTCACCAGACTGACTCGCCTACACATTTTCTGGGGTGCTGTGAGTCATGCCCGAGCCGTAAAACCCCTCTGAAATGCCTCCTGCGCTCTCTGGATATCCAGAGCACCTAATGTTTTAATGCTATTCTAAGATTTAGACAATTATTGCCTCTGCAATGGTAAATGGTCAGAAGTCTGTTTACTTTCAGGCTCTCTATGCTCTCTGCTATTCATGTCCAACTTTCTATATCTCTCCCTTTGTTTTCTACAACTTTTTGGATTGTGACCTGAAGAATGCAATATGGGCTGGGTTCCAGGGACCCCCTCTAGGTTCCCTCTCGAAGGCTTGCCAAACTAAGCTTGATTTTTTGCTTATGCTTTCTTTGCTTTTTTTCAGAAATTTGCCATCTTGAGTTCGCTATCTTGGCCACATGGTGGGTTAAGGGTTTGGCTGGATCCAACCCTTACCGCTCCACCAAGCTTACTACTCCTGCACCCACCTATTCTAATGTGCCTTTCTAACAAGTTACTCTTTTCACAGACCCTGGAAACTTAGGCCCAACCATCTGATGTGCTTTGTTAGAAAAGATGTCTAAAAAATGTCAAAAAAATTAGGTTTTGCGCTTTGCCTTTTTTGTTTTGTGTTGTGTTCAAGTACTGACAACATGATTCTAAAATATTGGGCATATGTGTCCTAAGATTCTCTCATCTAATGAGTTTTTTCATTGCAGAATATTTGGTCAATTCTTGATAAGGACTAGGTAAGCTTTTCTTATTCTATTTGATCTCCTTGTTACTTTAGTTGAAAATAACAAAGGGCTTTTGTGGCAAAGATTGTAGTTCAAAGCCAGCCCGGGCTGAAAAATCCCTCAGACTCCATTTCCCAACTAACCTGCAAACAGCCAGGCAGGAAGCATTTGCTCAAGCCTCTTATCTCTAACCAGCAAACACTGCAAGTGGTACTATAATTCAAAGTGGTAGAGAGCTAGCCTTGAGCAGAAGTGCTCAGGGACAGTGCCCAGGCCTTAAGTACAAACCTCCTTGAATACCAACTGGGACAAACCATCCCAGCAACAAGCACCTAGACTCAGCCAGTCTGGGGAACAAGGAAAAATGGAAAGGAGTAAGAGGAGATATTATCACATCATTCACTTTGTGCTGCCCTTTCAAAATTAACCAGAGCCGGGAGATCAATAGAAGTAAGAAGACTGCCCATCTAATGTCAATATCTATCTAACTTTCAACTGAAAGGAATTTATATTCTTGCCTTTGTTACTTGACTTATTCTCTACCTAGTCACCAGATGTCAGAAATAGTTAGCGATATTTGTACCAACATTTTCAGCCCCAAGACCTTCCTCTTGCTATTTATTTGCTCTATAGTATTTTTTTCAGTCCCTCAATGCCTGAGTCTTCTCCAGACTTCATCCAAGAGACTTGCCTACTCTCGACTTCATCTAAGCACTCAATGCCCAAGTGACAGCTGTTTCCTGCTGCCTTCTCCTAGAGGGGACCATATCTCAGCCTTTTACCACTACTGTTGACACCCATGAAAACAGGAAGTAGCCAGAGAGAATCTTCGCACTTTTTCATAATTATCAAAAGGCTGGAATATAAGGTCTGAACAGGGACACCCCCCTTCTTCTTGGCTAAGTTTCCACCCAATATCTGTTACATAGATAACGGGCAGATCTGGAAGCAGTCACCTTCCCCTCCTGCTAGGTCACATCCTGGGCCACCTCTGGTCACATGCCTCCCATCTGATCTTAGGAGGGTCCCAGACCCTGAGGTCACATCTGGAACCAGTGTGTCCACACCTTTCCCCCACCTGGCCATGCCTCCTCCTGTCCGTGGCCTAGATAAGTCCTGGCCCAGAGGTGGGGAACCCCTTCCTTTTCAGCCATGCTTCTCCACCATGCATGGTGGGGGCAGCCTTTTGAAAAAAAATAAATATTGCCCAAACAGAACCAAGAAGAAATAAATCAATTGAGCATGTCAATAACCTACAAAGAGATAATAGAAGTAATCAGAAGTCTTCCAACAGTAAAAGCCCAGGACCTGATGGATTCACATCAGAATTCTACATGGCCTTTAAAGAGGAACTAATACCCATACTCCTCCAGCTCCTCAGAGAAATAGAAACAGAGGGAGTAATCCCCAACTCATTCTATGAAGCCAATATCACCTTCATTCCCAAACCAGGCAAAGACCCAACAAAAAAAGAACTAAACACCAATCTATTTTATTAAGACAGATGCAAAGCTCCAGAATCCAGAGACCTCACCAAAAAAAATCATACATTATAACCAAGTAGGCTTCATCCCAGAGATGCGGGGATGGTTTAACACATGTAAGTCAATAAATGTAATCCATCACATCAACAGATCCAAGGTCAAGAACCACATGAATATCAACATTGATGCAGAAAAGGTTTTTGATGAAATTCAGCACTCATTTATGTTAAAAGATCTGGGAAAAAATAGGAATATATAGAACATTTGAAAAGACAATAAAAGCCTTACATGGCAGATCAAAGGCCAATATTATACTTAATGAGGAAAAACTACAACCAATTCCCCTAAAAACAGGAACAAGGCAAGTATGCCCACTCTCTCCACTCTTCTTCAATATAGTTCTGGAATTCTTAGCCAGAGCAACAAGGCAAGAAGAAGACATTAAAGGGATCCACACAGGAGAGGAAGAAGACAAACTATTTTTTTTCAGATGGCATTATTTTAAAAATTAATGATCCCTAAAGCTCAGCCCCAAACTCTTAGAGCTTATAAACCAATTTGACAAAGTAGCAGGATACAAAATTAACCCACAAAAATCAGCCGCCTTTCTGCACACCAACAATGTACAAGCAGAAATGGAAATCAAGGAAACAACCTTATTCACAATAAAAAAGTATCTAGGAATTAAACTAACCAAAGATGTACAGGGTCTATTTCATGGAAAGTGTAAAAGCCTTAAAAAATGAATCATAGAGTGTGAAGATTCAGCGTCTATGTTGAGGGGGTAAAATGATACAGGCTCCAGTCTCAGGATTATCTGAGGACTGTGTTTGGTATTAGGAAAGCTCTTGGCACGCCGGGCTAGAGAGGGAAAATGTTCTCTCTCCCTATCTCAAAACACATGTCATAGACTCCTGGGAGCTGAGGAAGTAGCTCTTCTGCTTACTTAAGCATAGATGAACAGCTGGTCAAGCATTTTCCTGAGATTGGAGAAGTGGTTTGAGCTTGCTCTAAAATAGTTTAGATAATAATATACCAAGACATTGTCTCATAGGTCAAGTAAAAATGTATCTGTTGAAATTTTTGTGTGAATATCTTCTGACCAAATCTTGGCAAAGATCATGCTTGCTTGTCTTTAAATACCTACTAACAATAAAGCACAGCATGCAGTGGAAATTGCATTTTTCACTCTGCATCCCCTGTGTCCTGGTGATTTCGTGACCCTTACCCAGGGACCCCAATGAACTAGACGTTGACAATTGGCGCCCGAACAGGGATCCTGCACTGTTGAATTCAGGAAGGGTTATTCAGGTAAGTACTTTTAATTACAGGGTGATGGGACAGGTTAAGTCTACTCTGTACTTACATATGCTTAAACATTTACTTGCTGCCTATGGTGTAAATATTTCTTCTTTTGACATAGAAATGTGTATTAATGTAGTTAGGGAATGGAATCCTTTGGTTCCCCGATAAAGGAACATTAGATGTTGATAATTGTAAACGAGTAAAGAATAATGTAGAAAGAGCTGTTCGAGAAGGGGAAGAGATTAGATTTTGGTCAATTTGGGCTATTTTACATACCCTTTTTAAAGCTTTGAATGAGGAAACATTAATGGCAGACTTAAAGAAAGAGGCCACCCCTTCTATTGAAGATTTACAATTGGACTCTGAGGTTAAGGATGCAATAGATAAGGATGCATTGCAATTAACAAAGAAAAAACTAGAGGTAAAAATGGGCTGAAGAGGAACAAACTGAAAGTGTAAATAAAATGTCTGAGCAAATGCAATTGATTTTATCAAAATTACAGCAAATGGAGTTGGAAATTAGCAGAGTGAATGGAGAACCTGAGAAAATGAAAGTAAAGCAGCCTTTGGCTCCTCCGCTGACCGATAAAATTTTTAGAGCATCACTCCCTCACAAAACAGAGGGCTCAGACAGTGAGTTTGATGATGAAATGCCTATTTTTTCTTATCCTGTAATTCGACCACCCCCTATGAATGGTATAGCTCAACCAGCCAGATATGAAGGTGTTGCTGTTGATGATATTGGTAAACTTAAAAAGGCAGTGACGTTGTATGATCCTCAGTATCTTTATGTTAAGGAATTGCTTAATGGGCTTGCTCGACATTACAATAATTTTGCTCCCGAAGATTGGAAGATGCTTTGTAAAGCCGTGCTTAAGGAACCTTAATACCAACAATGGCAAATGTGGTTTACTGAGTTATGTACAGAAAGGTCAAGACAAAATGCACAGAGCAGTAATTCACGCCTACAGGTCATAACCTTTCCCATTTTGAGTGTAACAGAACAATATGTGGATGCTCCTATGCAAGTGAACTCTCCGAAAGAGATCCATGAGCAGTTACAAGACATAGCATGGGAAAGGATTCGGCCAGTAGAAGAGTATTATGGCTCTTGGACTAAAGTAATTCAAAAACCTAATAAACCCTGTGTTAAATTTTTATCACAATTAAAATAGCACCTAAAAATACAAAAAGATACAGGGGTAAAATATTTAGGATACGTTGTTTCTAGACAAACAGTGACACCTCAAAAATATCTTTATGACGTGATCAATTACATACGTTAAATGATTTTCAAAAGCTCTTAGGAGATATTAATTGGATGTGACCAGCCTTAGAAATTCCTACTTATCAATTACATAGTTTGTTTTAATTGTTAAAGGGGAGCCTGATTTACATAGCAAAAACTTTAACTTAGGAGGATAAAAATGAATTACAATTTGTACAGCAAAAAACAAAAAAGAAATGGTTTTACATCAAGTAATGCTGAATCAACCCATATATTTATATATTTTGGATGCATGGAAATACCCAACAGGAATTATAGGACAAAATGAGCTACCATTAGAATGGATTTATACACGGCATGGATTTACAAAGAATATTATGCCTTATGAACAACAGTTGACAATTATTATTCAACAGGACAGGCAACGGGTATTTACCCTATCGGGGTATGATTTATTTAAAATTATTTTTCGTTTGCCAAAAGAACAAGTAAAATATTTGTTAAACATGTATGAAATGCTACAAATAGCATTAGTAAATTTTACTGGGCAATTTTCCTATCATTTTCCCAAAGGTAGATTGTGGGATTGCTTGCATAAACAACAATTTGTCATTAATGATATAATTACCAAGGCCCCTATTCCCACTGCTCTTACCGGTTTTACAGATGGCTCCAAAACAAAAAGTGCTTATTGGACAACAAATAAATATTAGGTACAAACAACTACTTTTGCATCAGTTCAACAAAATGAACTTTTTGCTATTATTAAGGTGCTGCAAGATTTTGTGGGAGATATTAATATTGTTACTGATTCTGCCTATGCTGTAGTAGTTGTGACTAATATAGTCACTGCTGTTACATATTCATCTAAACCCCAGCTAAATCAATTATTTAAACAATTACAAGCATTACTACAACATACTGCAACAACGTAATGCCAAAGTGTTTGTAACTCACATTGAGGCTCATTCTTCATTACCTGGGTACCTTGAATATGGCAATAATCAGGTTGATAAATTAGTTAGTTTTGCTTCTGCTGAACAGGATGATGCTCATTTACATACAAATGCTGGCCTTTCACATATGCATTATAAAATACCTTATTCTCAAGCTAAACAAATTATTAAAAGGTGTCCTATCTGCAGACCAATGCATTTGAGAGTTGTATTTGCTAGAGTAAATACTCGAGGATTACAACCTAACAAGCTCTGACAAATGGATATGACCCATGTACAAGCCTTTGGCCGTTTTTCCTTTGTACATGTTACAATAGATACTTATTCTAAATTTGTTTGGGCTTCTGTCCTTATGGGAGAAACTGTTAACCATGTAATAGAACACTTTTTGGAAGCTTTTGCCATTATTGGAGTACCTGCCAAAATAAAAACTGATAATGGACCAGCCTATAAAAGAATCAAATTTAAAAGATTTTGTGAACTTTATGATGTGGTATATATTACAGTAATAGAATATAACCCCCAAGGACAAGCCATTATTGAACGAGTTCATGGCACACTAAAACAACAAATTAAAAAATTAAAAAGGAGGAAAAGGTTGGATGAATGTATGGATATTTTGTGGTTTTCCATGCAAAATCCTAAAATAATTTTACATCAAGCTCTTTTTGTTCTCAATTTTTTAAACTTACCACAAGGAGATATTTTAACTACAGCTGAGCACCATTTTGAACAAGTTTCAGAAAATCCTTATTTAAATGCTCCCGTATGGATTAAGATTGCATTGGATGCAGAATGCCAACCAGGAACATTATTACATAAGGGGCGAGGGTATGGTTTTGTGTCTACACAGGATGGCAAACAATACTGGCTTCCAGCACTGTGGATACAGACCCTGCCCAGTGAGGACAGCCAGTATCCCGCAAGGAATCAACCACCAGTTGAGGAAGAAGAAAGCCCAGCTGCCCACCTGGGGGCAGGTTAAAAAGTTGACTGGAGAAGGACAAAACATGTTACAACGTGCTGGTAAACCTGTCACTGCTGAGAACTTGTTCTTGGCCATGTGTGCCCTGCTTACTGTAAACTCTGGCCATGCTAATGCTAATGTAAGTTATTAGGCCTTTGTTCCTAACCCTCCTTTATTGGAACCTGTTGTTTGGAGAGACATGGATATAACCATCTATACTGTTCCTGCTATTTTATCTCCTCCTTGGAATAATTTGACATTTTACAATAAGGATGATGGTAGCTTTTTAAATTTTACTTACTATATTCATTCCTTGCCTGTTTGGGGCCTCCTCCATGTTTAGTTATGAATTGGCAACATTGGGTTTTACCTGGGAAACACACTTCCGATTCTAGAACACAGCTACAGTGATTAACTACTTGGTCCATTAATAGTAGCTGGGAAAGTGTCACCTTTGATGGCGAGTTATCCTTACCTATGTGCCCTGATTTTACTTGCCTTTTGTGTGTCAAGAGTGTAGAGCAACATTTGGAAAAAAGTTCAATAATTTTATTAATTGAGGAACTTTTGAACAATTTATTAACACATGTTCAGAATGGAATATTACCAGATGTGATTTATCAAATGTTACTAGGATGCCGGATGCCATTAATGGATTGCTTACTGGAGCTCGATTGATAGCCTGGGGAGATGGAGGCATTACAGATGCTCGATGGGCTTTCATGGCTGCACCCACTGCTGATCAGGCTCATCGTTGGTAGGGCGCAGCGGCGCTATACCCCGTGATGCTACCAAATGGATTGTTTTCGGGGATGGCCAACTCTGCATCCACTTATAATTTTACTTTGTACAAATCTTATAATGTAACTGCTTGTGTACCTCTGCCTTATGTATATTTAGTGGGAAATTTTACATTTTCTCCTACTATTTTTTTGTTTTAATTGTCGCCTGTATTCTTGCATTAATTCCTCTCTTAATTTTAATGACAGTGATAGTATTATGATTTTCCACAAAGAACTCATATTTGGCTACCTGTTAAATTAGGAAGAGAATACTCCCCAAATCCTTTGGATAGTGTTGTTATTGAATTTTTTACCAAACTACTAAAACGTACAAAACGTACAATTGGAGCCATTATAGATGTGATTTTAAGCCAAATTGCTATTACTACTGTTGCTGCAGTGTCTGGAATTGACCTACACACTTCTTTACAAACTAAACACTTTGTGAAAGAATGGCACCGGGATTCACATAAATTGTGGGTCTTACAGGCAAAAATTGATGCTCAATTACAAACACAGATTAATATTCTTAAACAGACAGGGGGATGGTTAGGAAAAAGTTATTGGCTTTAGAAAAACAGTTATTGTTAAAATATGATTGGAATTCTACTACCTTTTGCATTACTAATGTAAAATATAATAAATCTATACATGATTGAAATGGACTACAGCAGTATTTATCTGGAAAATCTACTGCTGCTCAATTAGTTGCTCAGTTACAATTTAATGTACATAATATTTTTGGTAAACAATTTGCAAATGATGATGCTTCTAATATTGCTGATACATTTATTAAACGGTTGGAAGGGTTAGATCTGAAAGGAATACTACAAAGCATTTCACATACTGCTAGTGGTATGGGAATTATGATTGTTATTATTCTGTTTGCACTTTTGCTGTTATATTTGATTTTTATGAAACCAAAGCAAGTTTCTATGATAACCCTGTGGAAAGCTTTACTTTTAAAACAAAAGAAAAAAGAAAGAAATTGTGAAGACTCAGGGTCTATGTTGACGGGGTAGAATGATGCAGGCTCCAGCCTCAGGATTATCTGAGGACTGTGTTTGGTATTAGGAAAGCTCTTGGCACGCCGGGCTAGAGAGGGAAAATGTTCTCTCTCCCTATCTCAAAACACATGTCACAGACTCCTGGGAGCTGAGGAAGTAGCTCTTCTGCTTGCTTAAGCATAGATGAACAGCTGGTCAAGCATTTTCCTGAGATTGGAGAAGTGGTTTGAGTTTGCTCCAAAATAGTTTAGATAATAATATACCAAGACATTGTCTCATAGGTCAAGTAAAAATGTATCTGTTGAAATTTTTGTGTGAATGTCTTTTAACCAAATCTTGGCAAAGATCATGCTTGCTTGTCTTTAAATACCCACTAACAATAAAGCACAGCATGCAGTGGCAATTGCTGTTTGCACTCTGCATCCCCTGTGTCCTGATGATTTTGTGATCCTTACCCAGGGACCCCAACGCACTAGACCTTGACAATAGAAGATACCAGGAATCGAAAGATTTCCCATATTCCGGGATAGCAGAATTAATATGGTGAAAATGACCATACTGCCAAAATTAATTAACACATTCAATGCTATTTCCATTAAAATTCCAGTGACCTACTTTTCTGAAATAGAGAAAATAGTCCAAAAATTCATATGGAACAACAAAAGACCTAGCATAGCCAAAATAATTTTAGGCAAAAGAAAGAATGCAGGAGAGATCATGATACAGGACTTCAAGCTATATAATAGAGCCATAATAACAAAGACAACTTGGTACTGGCACAAAGAGAGACCCAAAAATAAATGAGTCAGGTTAGAGGACCCAGAAATATAGCCGCATATGGACAGTCAGTTGATATTTGACAAAGGAGCCAAAAATATACAGTGGAAAAATCACAACCTCTTCAACTACTGTGTTGGGAAAACTGGCCACATGCAGAAAACTAAAAGTGGATCCTAGCCTATCATAATGCACTAACATCAACTCAAAATGGATTAAAGACCTTAACATCAAGCCTGAAAATCTGAAACTACTGCAGGACTGGGTATGAGAGACACTTGAACTTACAGGCATAGGCATGAACTTCCAGAACAGATGCCCAGGGTCATTACAATTTTGAGAATGACTCGATGGGACTACCTTAAAATAAATAGTTTCCGCACAGATAAAAAGATAGCAACCACACTAGAAAGAAAGCCAAATAATTGAGAAAATATATTTACCAGCAATTATCTTGTACATGTAATTGTAACCCCTCTGCACAGTTTTTTTGCAATAAAAATAAAATAAAATAAATATTTACCAGCAATATATTAGAAAAGGGTCTAATAGCCATTATATATGGTGAACTTAAAAAACTAACTCTTCATAAATCTAACAAACCAATCTTGAAATGGTCAAGGTTGCTAAAGAGATACTTCTCAGAAGAAGAGATAAAAAATTGCAAAGGAACACGTGAGGAAATGTTCATAATTCCTGGCTGTAAAGGAAATGCAAATAAAAACAACTCTGAGATACCACCTTACTCCATTCAGAATGGCCCACATCCTAAATTTAGACAATGACAAATGCTGGAAGGGATGCAAAGAAAGAGAAACATTACTGCATTGCTGGCAGTAATGTATATTAATACAACCACTTTGGAAAACAGTCTGGAGGTACCTCCAGCTAAATATCGACCTCTCCTATGAACTGGCCATACCACTCCTAGGCATCTACTCTGAACAATAGGAACCAGTATAGAAAGACACACACCTCAATGATTATTGCAGCACTGTTCACAATAGCCAAGATTTGGAAAGAACCCAGATGAGCTACTACTGATAAGTGGATCCAAAAATTGTCGTACCTATATACAATGAAATACTATGCAGCCTTTAGAAAGGACAAAATGATGGCATTTGCAGGGAAATGAATGGAACTAGACCAAATTATTTGAGTGAGATAAGCCAAGAACAACAAGACAAATGGCACAGGGTCTACCTGATATGTGGATGCTAAAGCCAAAATGCAAGAAGGTATGACAAAGTAAACAGGACTCGAGAAACAAAGGACAGCCACTCATTTTGTTGTATCACCATTAATGACTCCATGTTCTTGACCATGTAGATGGTAGAAATATGCATGCAATAGAGGGAAGCCAGGAGGAGGAACACAATAAGTGGGAAATGGAACAACATACAACAAAGTGGCCCATCATTTGCACTGGACATAGAAGAAAAATAACTAAGCAACCCAAACACAGTGATGGGAAGGGAGGAATGTGTGGGAAAGAGGGAAAGAAGGAATAGCCGACACTAAGCAAAAGGAAAAAAATGTAAACATCATCTGAGGTGGGAAAAATAATTTGGATTGTCAAAGCTCATAGAATTAACAAACTTTAGACCATTATAACAATAATTTGCCTTGTCAAGTTTAAAAAGTGTTTGTGACTTTAACTAAGTATCACAATTCCACAATACTGTGAAATATGTGAAATATATGTAATCACCTATCTCAATTTTTCAAAACGTGTGAGAAGGGAAGGGTTATGAGGGATGAGTGACAATATTGTCAGACACCTTGTATTCATGTACTGTTTTGTAGGATGGGAACATCTTTGTAAAACTACTTAAAGAAAATAATAATAAAAACTGTTTAAAAATAAATAAACATTAGGATGACGATAAAAAAGTTCAAATATAAAATAAGAAATTAATCCAGTTGGAACGAAAATTTCTTTGGGGAGAGTAATGTAGTGTATTCTATAGCAAGTCTCACTTCAGCATTAAATTCAAAAGCTAGACCTCAAGTAAATGAAATAAACTAAGAAATTGAGTTGAAAAAAGAAAAAAAAAGAAACTCCACCCACTCTTCCTTGCCTGGACAGCTGGTGTGGGTAAAAATGCATCATGCTCCTGAATTGGAACTGAAGTGGCAAGGACCTTACTTGGTCATTCTAACTTCACTGTTGCATATTATATTAGCATGAAAACAGCATTAGATTCATCAGTCTCTAGTAAAATAGGCAGTGGGCCCATATACAGAGAAGGCTACAAGATGGACTGTGCAGACACTCAGAGGGACCCTTAAGGATAAGACTTACTAAGTGTTAATTAGCAATAACTAGTGTGTTTCTATAATTTACTTGTTTATAATTAAATTTACATTTTAAGCCTGTTCATTGGGTGGAGAGATGGGATTTTTTAGGATTTGGTAAGAACGAATCAAGGATTTGATTTGACATGAAAACCAGTGGGGGATGTATAAAGCAGCAAAGCCCTAATAATCAGCATGACCCACTAATCAATGCGGCCCCATGTCCTGGCCAGCAGGAGTGCATGAGTCATGCCACCAAAGGGGCCAGGGCATGCTGCTGGAGGGAGTTGGATGTCATCCTCAAATGAGCTGTTAAGAAGTTATTGAGGAATGCGCAGTTCATGAAGTGATGGATGAAAACTGTTAGGCAGGAGACCCACTAGGTCTGGGAGGGGTTCAAGCTATATATAGGCTGCATAGCCAGAGCAATGGAATTGGAGAAAATCAAGTGAAGACCTGGAAGGAAGGAAGTGGTGAGATAGCAGGGGGGAAAGACTTGGGAGAAGAGGAATTTGAGGGAGTGCAGGAGGGGAAGGACGCCAATTGGCCACCAGGCCAGAGAAGTGTAGGCCTGTAGATAGTGGAGAGGCCTAAAGAGAAGAAGGAAGTGATGGAAGGGAAAAAGGGAAATGAAGGACATGTCTATACAAAGGAGGGAGTTAGAGAAAAGGAAAAAGCCTTACCTATTGAAGTATGGAGTTTCGAGATGATAATTTTGGGGGTTGGTGGTTTGCACAGTAATTAACTATGTACAGGGCTGCCCATTGGAGGTCTGAGATTTGGTGGTTGGGGCTGGCTTGTCAATGAGTGTACAGCCCAGGACAAGGCAAATGCAGGCCCATTTCTAGCATAAATAAAATTACCCTCAATGTGCCTTATTAGATTGTCTTGTGTTTTATGTAACATAAGTATACAAGTTTATAAGTTAATAGTGTCTAAGGCCACGAATTTTGTAAAATGTTATGAGTTCATAATAGCTTTGCAAAACCCAATGGGACAATGATATCACAATGGCAATATGATGTCACAATATCAAATCATAATATTATTTTGATGTCATAATTAGTTGGTGATGCCATAATGGTGATGAGGTCACAATAGGTTTATGATGTCACAATGGATTGATGATGTCACAATGGCATGCTAGACTTCAATTTTCCATAACTTCAAATGAGAATATAAATCCAGAATGGGATTGTGATATCTACAAAGTCATGCATTGGCCTAAACGTTATGAACTCCCAACAAGTATGTAATGTCACAATGTATTACAATGTTCATGATATCTGACAGAGTGATGACATAATTTTCATGATATCAGAGTGCATTTCTAATATCACATATCATACCTGAAATTAGTAAAAAACAGATTATCAGATCAAAAAGGGCTTGTGTGTCACAAGGGCATCAGGTCAAAGTTATGAGGAAAGGACCGGTTAATGATGGCACACTAGTGATTCTGCTTCGAAGGGTTTGTAATATTACAATGGTATAACTGATCCCAATTGTTAGACCACAAAGAATATATGGGTAAACAACTGAATTTTTTTGTCACAAAGGCCATATGCTGTTTCAAAGGTGCTAAGAGATCATAATCGATTAAAACGTCACAATGTGATGGTGATGTCACAATGGCAATGTGATGATGCAATAGGTTTGTGATATCACGGTGGTCATGAGGTCACCCATGGAATAGTGATGTCATTATGAATTTGTAATATTACAATCACATGTCTGATTTCAATTGCTACTGGTTTACAATGAGGATAAGAATTCAAGGAAGGAGCTAGAAGTCCTAAAACCCATGAATATTCTAACATGTGATGTCAAAATAAGTTTGTGAAAACAGAATGGTAGAGTAATATCACAATGTCAATATGATGTCACAATATCATGTCATAATAAAGTGTTAAGGGAGTTCTGAGGAAGATGGTGGAGGAGAAGCTGGAGGCTAAACAAGCTTTCTCATAGAAAGCAGTTTTAGTGTTCAAGTGAACAATCCTAGGGTAGAGAATCACACCAAATGTGCCATCACAGTACAGAGAATGTGTCCAGAGAGGGAAAATCCAGTCAAGGAGACAGATCTGAGTACTGCTAGTAGCCGTGGCTGCTGTGGCTGCAGCGGCAGCACTGGCGTCCATAGCCATCATCCCTACAACAGAGAGATCCCAGGACAAAGGTGCCAGACACAGCGGACAGGGGATTCTACTCAACACCAGCAAGAACTGAGAAGGAGCAGATACCTTCATCCTTCAGATTGCAGACCAGAGAGTGCCCAGGAACTAAGATTCTGTCATGAGTAGAACCCTGAAATCCTCACTCCTTCTCAGGGAGCAGAGGTGGGAATGCCAGCCCTATCCCCTACCACCACTGGAGATCTCCATCTTTGATACTGACAAAGACCCAGCTGAGCAGGTAGCTCCAACTCAGGCCTTGGAAGAAAACAAAAGAGTCATTTTGCAAGTCACAGGAACAAGAAGGGACCTGGCAGGCTCAGTTCCACCCAGGGCAAAGTCACCCCGCCCAGGCAGAGAGAGCTCTGCCCTCAGAGAAGTGACTTTCTTCACGGTGTAAACAGAGCCAGACTCTGCCCCTCCCTACAGAAGCCTAGACAAACGATTGAAATTCAGTAAACATAAATCCTGAGAATGGCTCAAAGCTGGACTCTGTGTCTCAGAAGCTAGCCCCTCAGGGAAAAGCTACTCTTTGCTGAAAGGCCTCAAACCTACCCAGAACCTAGCCTCATCACAGCTTCTCCAAACTAGAGGAAATTGCCATTTCCCTCTTTTGGGATACTCAAAGCAGATCTCCGTCCCATTGAACTAGCCTGGGAAGAGGATCACAAAATCCTGCCTAACACAGAGCATTTTCTGCCCAAACAAACTGACTTAAGAAACCAATCAAGCCATAGGAAACCAAACACCACAAACAGACCAGAGACTCGACCAAGAGACTGGTTATGGACACAGGGGAGATACAAGTTCTTCCCATTCCCGCCCACTAAAAAAAACTCAAAAAGCCAAAGAACTCTTTTATGAATTTTTTTTTAATTTTAATTTTAAAAATGTTTTCTGATAGTATTTTCTCTCATAATTTTTATTTTTTGTGTATGTGCATGTGTGTGTTTGACCTTTTGGTCCTTTTTATTATTTTCATATTTTCTCTTTCTTTTTTGCATGACTTAATTGCTGTTCTGCTCATCCCCAGATATATACCTGTTGTCAATTATTACACCTTATCCTCCATTTTGTACATAATTAATCCAGAAATTTATTACTCAATTCACAACCTCTTAGGCTTAAATTCTTTACGAGCAGTTTTATTTCTTTATACCTACATAATTTTCTAGTAACCAATTAAAAAAACTTTTATTTTTTAGTTTTTTATCTCTCCTTTCTCTCCTCTCCTCTTCTCATCCTATTCTTTTCTTCTCTCAATATCATTTCTTTAAACTTACATAAATTGTGTTTCATTTCTTAAACTTGAATTTTTGTTTTTCCATTTTTTTTCTTTAAAATATCTCTCCTATCATTCTGCCCAAACCACTTCCCTCTCAGAGATTAGGACTTGGTTAAATTTACTTTCCTTTAATCTATCCATATCCCTCTAGTCCTATTTTTCCCCACATTTCTACCTAAAGCTAATAATTTCTGGTTTGCCAAATCCTTCTTTGCTGTTTGTAACCCATTAATCCATGGTTGTTTGACGTTGAATAGATTGTATCTGTTGAACTATATTGTATTTGAAGCCATTTTGATTGTGCGACTACAGGACTCTGGTTGATGCTTCCCTTAAAATAGTATTCTAGCACAAAATTGGTGTTACTTTCATACCAAGTTGGCAGAATAAGCTGGAAGAACACAAGAAAAATGGCAAATCCAGGTGTCTGAACTCCCACTCATGATAATCAGGTGACCGAATAGTTAATGAATAATTCAGAGGAGAGTTATCAAAAGCTCTATGAACACTGCTGGTAAACATGGTGAATGAAATAACTGAAAACTTGCAAAGGACTCAGTGTGAGTATGATAGAGAGCGAGAGGAGGCAAACAAAAATTAATACAGGAATCTTGAGAGCATTAGGGAACTACTTAAAGATTAAAACAGGAATTGCATAAGCCGGTTGAGAACAGTTAAAGAGAAATACAGGGATAACATGAGAAGGTTGAAAACAGTCATAGAGAATTACAGGAATTGTGTGAATGTGAGGAAACTTATCAAAGTGTAATACAGGAATTGAGAGAGAGGGATGAGAATAGACGAAGATCAATACAGGCACTCATGGAATCCATAAACAGACAGCTGAAACAATTCTGAGAGACCACAAAGGAATGATGAATGGAGCCCAACAGAAGGAATGGGAGTCCATGGAAACCATAACCAATCAACTAAGTGATTTGAGAATAAACACTGAACACCAAATTAAGGAAGTAAAGTTGAAACAATATCTAAAACAAATCTCCAACAAAGAATTTGAAGCCATTAAAACCACCCAATTAGAAGGAAAAGTAATAAAAACAAAGAAGGAAGACTTGACAGTAAGTTAGACCATGCAGAATATCGAATCTCAGGGATTGAAGACAGCCTGGATATTATAGAGCAAGAACATACAATTATCCAAGACAAATTCTAGAAATACGATCTATTCAATATTTGGAAGACACCATCAGAAGGCGAATGTGAGGATACTGGGTATAGAGGAGCACCTAGAGACAGAAGTTAATGGTCTAGGAAATATATTTAACAGAATCCTAGCAGAGAACTTCCCAAACATGCAAAAATATAGGCCTATTCAGATACAAGAAGCTATTAGAACCCCATATAAACCAGACCAGAACAGAACATCCCACTGTCACATTGTAATCTGCACAGGATCAATTCAGACCAAGGAAAGGATCCTTAAAGCTGTCAAGTCGCCTCTAAAAGGAAAAAAATTAGAATAACCTCAGATTTCTCAGCAGAGATGAATAAAGCAAGAGCCTGGCATGATGTATGCCATGCCCTAAACATAAGTAAGTACCAGCCAAGAATACTGTTCCCAGCTAAACCCTCCTTCATAACCGAAGGTCAAATAAAAACAGTCCATTGCAAAGAAAAATTGAAACAATAAATCTCCACCAAACCAGCTGTACAAAAGTTACATAAAGATGTCCTACGCATAGAAAACGAACAAGACCACAGTAAAGGGTGAGAAACTGCGTTCAACGGAATAAAATTAGAACTCAACACCAAAAGCCACAAATGAAGTCCTGTAACACATAGAGGTTGAACAACACACTGTTGAATCACAAATGAGTCATGGAAGAAATTAGAAAGGAAATAGAAATTTTCATGATATTCAACAAAAATAAACACACAAATTACCAGCTCCTCTGGGACACAGCAAAGGCAGTACAGAGAGGCAGGTTTATAGCTGTGAGTTCCTATATCAATAAATTAGAGAGATTTGAAACCATCAATTTAATAAGACACCTGAACCTCCTTAAAAAAAGAGCAGCAACATAAACCCCAATCCAAGAAATGGAAAGAAATAATTAAAATTAAATCAGAATTAAATGAATTAGAATCCAAAAACACCATATAAAGAATCAACAAAACAAAGAATTGGTTCTTCAAAAAATTTAACAAAATTGATAGATCCTTAGGAATTCTTACCAGACAAAGAAGACAAGACACCCAAATAACCTCAAAGATGAGAATGGAAACATCACCACAGAAACAACCAAGATTCAGAACATTATAAAGGAATACTTCTCAAACCATTATGCTAATAAGTTTGAGAACCTGGTAGAACTGGACATTTTCCTAGCTAATATCGACTTGCAGAAACTCAACCAAGATGAGATAAATCAAGTAACATGACCATATCAAGCATAGAAATAGAAAGAGCAATAAGAAACTTCCCACTTAAGAAAAGCCCAGGACAAGATGGATTTTAAATGGAATATTACAAGGCCTTCAAAGCAGAGCACACACCAATACTCCAAAAACTCTTCAATGAAATTGACAGAGAAAGTTCACTACAGAATTCTTTCTATGAAGCCATCATAATCCTCATCCCAAAGCAAGGCAGGGACACATCAAAGAAAGAGAACTATAAACCCATTTCTTTGATGAACATTGATGTAAAACACCTCAACAAAATTTTGGCCAATCGACTTCAACATTTCATCCAAAAACTCATACACAACGATCAATCAGTATTTATTTCAGTGATGAAAAGCTGGTTCAATATATGCAAATCAATTAATGTAACTTATCACATCAACAAGAGCAAGGATTAGAACCACATTGTTATCTCAATAGATGAAGAAAAAGTATTTGACAAGATCCAACACCCCTTTATAATGAAGGCTCTGGGAAAACTATGAATCCAGGGAATATTCCTCAATACAATAAAGGCTGTATATGACAAGCCTACAGCCAGCATTATACTTAATGGTGAAAAACTAAAGCCATTTCCTTTTAACTCAGGAAGGAGACAAGGATGTCCACTCTGTCCGCTTCTCTTCAATCTTGTATTAGAATGACTATCTACATCAATAAGAAAAGATGCAAATAAAAAAGGGATCCAAATAGGGAAAGATGGAGTAAAATTCTCCCTCTTTAAGATGACATGATCTTGTATTTAAAGAATCCCATGGACCACTCAGAAATTACTCATGATGATTCAAAACTTTGGCAAAGTAGCAGGGTATAAAATTAACTCTCAGAAATCAATGACTTTTCTGTATGCCAGCAATGAGAAAAGCGTGGCTGAAATTAGGAAAGCAACTCCATTCATAATACCCCACAAAAATTAAAATACCTAGGAATTAACTTAATCAAAGAAGTGAAGGATCTTTTTGATGAAAACTTTAAAAACCTGAAAAAGGAAATCGAATCAGAACTTAGAAAGTGGTAAAAAAAAAAAAAAAAAAAAAAAAACACAAAAAAAAACAAAAAAAAAACAACAACTCTCATGCTCCTGGATTAGAAAGATCAACATCATGAAAATGGTAATACTTCCCAAGGCTATCTACAAATTCAATGAGATACCTATCAATATTCCAAACTCGTTCTTCATGGAAATAGAAGAGGCAATGCAAAAATTTATATGGAACAGTAAAAAACCCCGAATAGCAAAAACAATCCTCAACAGAAACAACAGTGCTGAAGGAATATCAATACCAAATTTCAAACTGTACTACAAAACCATAGTAATGAAAACAGTTTGGTACTTGCACAAAATCAGACCTCAGGATCAATGGAATAGAATTGAATACCCAGAAAATGAACGCACTGACATATAGCCACCTAATCTTTGAGAAAGGAGCTAAAAAATAGCATGGAAGAAAGATAGCCTCTTTAGTAAATGGTGTTGGCAACGTTGGTTAATCACTTATAGAAAACTAAAGCTAGATCCTTATATATCACCCTTCAGCAGAATCAATTACAAATGGATCAAAGACCTCGGAGTCAAAGCAGACACCCTAAAAACTTTAGAGGACAAAATAGGAGATACTCTAGATATCCTTGGAACAGGACTAAATTTTCTTAATAGAGACCCATAAACACAACAAATCAAAGAAAGGTTGGACAAATGGGATTGCATGAAATTGCAGAGCTTCTGCATGGCAAAGGACAAAGCTCACAAGATCAATAAGAAGCCCATGGATTAGTAGAAGACCTTCACTAACCATAAAAGGGACAAGGGTCTCATATCTAAAATATACTTGGAACTCAAAAAATTAAATCCCCCAACAACAAATCCTCAAAGAAACCACTGCCCAATAAATAAGTGGGCTAAAGACTTACAGAGAATTTTCTCCGAAAAGGAAAGTGGGATCGCTAGTAGACACATGAAGAAATGCTCAGCCTCCCTAGCCATAAAAGAAATGCAAATCTAAACAACACTGAAATACAACATCACTCCAGTTAGAATGGCTATAATCAAGAACTCTAATAATAACAGATCCTGGACGGGATATTGGTGAGATTGTAAACTTGTTCAACCACTTTGGAAAGTAGTATGGAGGTTCCTCAAAAGACTCTACATAGAGCTCCTTGATGACCCAGCAATCCCACTTTTGGGTATTTACCCAAGTGATCACAAACAAGAATATACTAAAGCTACCAGCATAACTATGTTCATTGCAGCATTATTTACCATAGCTAAGATATGGAACCAACCCAGATGCTCCTCAGTAGATGAATGGATCGAGAAAATCTGGTATATATACCCAATGGAATTCTATGCCTCCATCAGAAAGAATGACATTGCCCCATTTGTTAGGAAATGGAAAGACTTGGAAAAAATTAAATTAAGTGAAGTAAGCCAGGCCCAAAGAAATATAGGTCCCATGGTTTCCCTTATTTGCAATAACCAATTTATGTCTGAGACAAGCTGAAACGGCCACATATGTTGATGTTAGGCGAAATGAACCCCTTGGTAAGGACTCAAATTGTTTTTCTTTTCTTTTTTCTAGTATATTTGTAAGATGATTTCTCTGTTGCTTTGCATGTTCCTACTCCACGGTATAACCCCTGTTTTCAGTATATTTGATGTTGGTATAATTTTGGGAGGGGAAGGGAAAAACAAATAGGGATATAGGGTGACCCATTGCAACAATGAAATGTACAAGACATTATGTCGAAAACCAAACTTTATAACTTTGTCGTGGGGTGGGGAGGTGCAGAGGGAAAGATGGGAATGGATGGGAAGGGGAAACAACGGAGGAGGCAACAATGATTGATAAGAAATGTACTCATTACCTTATTCATGTAATTGTAAACCCACTGTATGTATTTTTACAATAAAAAATCATGAAATAATAAAGTAAAAATCCATGTCACTTTTTTTTGTCAGTCATGGGGCTTGAACTCTGAACATTGGCATTGTCCCTCAGCTCTTCAGTTCAGGAATGCCACTATACAACTTGAGAGCCACAGTACCATTTCTAGTTTTCAAGAGTTATATTGGAGATAAGAGTCTCACAGACTTTTCTGCCCAGGCTGGCTTTGAACCACTACCCTCAGATCTCAGACTTTTGGGTAGCTAGGATTACAGGCATGAGTCAACAAAGCCCAGATCCAAGACAATTTTAAAAAAGCAAGCTTATTGAAACTTCTGCCTTTTTCCAAGAAACAATCTTACTTTTTCAGCATTAGTTTATAACTATGAGTTACTTTTAGATGTAACTGAGTTTTTCAATAGAATCAAATATAAGTTTTATTATTACTAAGTATCCCACAAATATCACTGTAATTGATTTCCCCCAAAGTCAATTATTACATACAATATTACTCACTATTATTGTTAGAGTCTATATTACATATAATGTGAAGTGAACCATTTCATATAAATTAGTAGATGCTATTTTAGCATTATAAATTCACATCTGTGATTTTAAACGAAGGAAAGAAGATTTTTCAAGTTAAAATGAAATATGAATGTGTAGTGTGTCCCAACTGAACCTAAAATTCTGAGTTCATACAGACAAACTTATTTTCTTTCAACTAAAGACTTTCCACTAAAGTAACACTATTAGAAATAGTGAGGCAAGAGGAGGAAGAATTAAAATCATGTCAAACAATGTCTCTGTTATTCTGCTAACCCCTCTTCTTCGATGACCTGCCAATTCCCCGTTGTCACAAAGCTTCAAGTGTCCCTCTTAGAATTCTATTTGCAAAAGTTCTCAATCACTGATTCTTTTTGTACTTTCTGTTATATGAAACAAAATATAGACACAAAAAAATTGATATAAAATGCACACTTATGTTGAAGTCACCACAACTGGAAAAACAACCAACAAAGTAGAATTCCCCCAGGAACAAAAACATGTTGTGTCCAGTTTTTTTTGAAAGCACAAATAACTCAAATACATGTTAACTTGGAGTAGAGCCATAAAGATAACTGTGTCTCAAAAATAAGGTTGTGTTAATTTGTAATTAAATTCATCTAGATGAACCTAATATAGCAAATCCCTTGAATGGATAAAATTGTTTAAAACAAATGTGACTGTATAAGGAGTGAGATCTGCATATATATAAAAGAATAAAATAACAAAATCAGGACATACTTTAAAAATTCAGAAATGCAAAGAATAAGTCCAATAATATCCATATTGAAAACTAATTCCTACTGATTTAACAAGAAAAAATATGCAACTATACAATCTGAGCAGTGTACGTGAGTCTACATAATTTTAAACTACTCCAAATTACACTTTGTAGAAGACTGAATGTGGGTTACCTAAAGGAAAACTTCAACATATAATATAAATGAATTAAAAATCTCATGAAAAGAGAAAAGTAGTTACTGGAAAATACTAGTTTAATAAATGGTGGTCAAAATCTTTCTAGTACTGAAAAAATTGCACACCTATTTATTTAGATCCAGAAAAAGACCCAAGTTACTCGAGCTGATTTGAAACTTTGGCAAAGTAGCAGGATACATCTGTAAAATTTCTATGGATGTTGACTCTGGCAAGGAATGTATTTCCTCTTTGCTCTGACAAATAAATATATGAAAGAACATAACTTCTACAACTAAATATCAAGACCTAACTAAACATATAACCAGAAAAGTCATCATGTAAGCTGTATTGCAACTGGAGTAAAATTGAGATACCACTTCACCCCAATTAGAATGGCTATAATCAAGAACTCTAGTAACAACAGATGCTGGACGGGATGTGGACACAAGGGAAAGTTACTGTATTGTTGGTGGGAGTGTAAACTTGTTCAACCGCTTTGGAAAGCAGTATGGAGGGTCCTCAAAAGACTCCACATAGAGCTCTCTTATAACCCATCAATTCCACTTTTGGGCATTTACCCAAATGTTCCCAAACAAGACCATACTAAAACTACCAACACGACTATGTTTATTGCAGCCTTATTTACCATAGCTAAGATACGGTACCTACCCAGATGCCCCTCAGTAGATGAATGGATCAAGAGAATCTGGTATATATACACAATGGAATTTTGTGCCTCCATCAGAAAGAATGACATTGCCCCATTTGTTAGGAAATGGAAAAACTTGGAAAAAATGATAGTAAGTGAAGTAAGTCAGGCCCGAAGAAACATATGTCCTATAGTTTCCCTTATTTGCAATAACTAGTATATGTCTGAGTCAAGCAGAAAAGGTCAGATAAGTTGATGTTAGGGAAATGAATCCTAAGATATATATTCAAATGGTTTTTTATCTTTCATACGATTGTTTTTAACACATTTATAAAATGATTCCTTTGTTGCTTTGTATGTCCCTCCCCCACTGTATAACCCGGCTTTCACAGTATTTGATGTCTCTATAATTTGTGGAGGGGAAGGGAAAAAACAAATCGTTTAAATAAGGATACAGGTGGACCCATTTCAACAATGAGATGTAAAAGTCGTTACGTCGAAAATCAACTTGACAAATTTGGTGCGGGGGGATGATGGAGGTGCAGGAGGAGGATGGGAAGGGATGTGAAGGGGAAACAAAGGAGGAGGCTACAATGTTTGATAAGAAATATACTCATTATTTGCCCATGTAATTGTAACTCCTCTGTATAGTATTTTCACAATAAAAAAAGATAAATCAGTCATACTGATTCTGTATTTATTGTAAATGTTGATTTTTTTCAATAATTATTTCGTTTAGTTTGCTTTTTTAAAACATTGTGTTAAATGATGTATATCTTGGTAACAAATTTTGGATGCCTCCTTAAATTTTGTTCTGAGTATAAAGTCTCACTTCAGTTCCTAACCCGTGAAATGATGTTGATTACAAAAAAAATTCTAATAGCCACTGTTTATAATACACAAAATCTCATAAGCATGACACCAAAAGCATTGGTTAACATTTGGATATTAGGGTCTCATGACTGATGAGGCCTATCTGCAGGAATATCATTGTACCTAGATTCCTCAGCCTAAATTTAGCCACTGTTTAAAAATGTTTATATCTTTGTCACCCATCAGAGATTAAATCTGAATATAAAGCCTAAGGAAAATGATAAAGAATTTAGCTTTTCTGGATATAAAGTAACAATATGCATCATAGAGTAACTCACTGGTTTAAAGTCAACCTATTTCTCCAAAACATTCTAGGTATTTCCTTAAAATGTGTATTATTTCCTTGAAAGCAATGGGGAATGTGAGAAGAGGATTAACCAAGCATTGCCTTGAAATATACATAATTTGGATGTACCTCTACAATTCGCTATAAGCATTTCTGATAAAAATGTTTGAATAATTGATTTTCTGTTCAGATATAATATATCCTAGTTTCATATACTAAACTACATTCAGAAAATGGTATATACCGATTAACTAAAGAAAGTCCTGGAAGAAAAAATGGCATCTCTATACTATGTGATGCCCAATTCTTAGGTATTTCATTCTGCCTCCATTTAGTGAATGCGATTGTTTAAATCCTTCATAAGGTATTAATTAAAATCGATCAGTGTCCTATAATATAATTGTGTATGATTTTGTTCTAGAATGATTCAAGGAGTGCCCATTCAATCACGACAAACATCACATTCCATTGGTATTCATATGGATAGGAATGAGTTTCTTAGGATCTCCTGCCATTTGAAGGTGGCAGGATCAGGATTCAAACTGTGGGCTCCAGCTCCCACCACTTAAACCTGAGAATAGGGAACTCACCTGTGTGTCCAAGAACATCAGCAAGACCAGTGATAAGACAGGCACAAGTGTCTCTCAGCATTCCTCCTTGATACTTACAAGGCTTCTCTGAACATGACTTTTTTCATTTTTTATTGTAAAAATATTATACAGATGGGTTACAGTTAAATGAGCAAGGTAAAGAGTACATTTCCTATTGAACATTGTTGTCTCCTCCTTTGTTTTCCCCATACCATCGCTTCCCTCCCATCTCCACATCTACTCCCCCTGCCGATCTCAGTGACTTAATTTTTTATTTTTGGCTTTGTACAGGGTTTGATCTCAAGTAGTGGCAACTATGAACTTTCCCTCACATTGGGACACATTTACCAAGCCCTGAGTTCAAATCCCAGGCTAGGAAATAAAAGTGGCAGAAATTCCAAACCAGGGAGCTTTATTTTTTATTTTAGTTAAATGATTAATTATTTTTTAAATTTATTCTTTATTTTGCCAACACGGGGGTTGAACTCAGGTCATGCAACTCTGCCTCAGCTTTGATCACCCTAGGCTGGAGTACAACCTCTGGACCCAGAGCCGATCTTGGGATCCTAGGCCCAGAGGGCTTGCACGAAGAAAAAAAAAAGTAGGATACCACAAAAAGTGGTGAGCTGTAGAGGGCTGGGGGTTTACGTTTTTTACCTTTACACGGTGTCCATCCTGGGTCTGAATGACACAGCTGCAATTGGACCTGACCAGCCATTGCTGAAGGCTGTTGGACTATCAGGGAAACCATAGGTCTACCTGTCAACATAGGCTCTGGGGTCAAATCCCGGTCCTGACACCTACCAATGGCAGGAGATCACAAGAGACTCATTCCTGTACCTATTGAAAGAGTACTTCTTGATTCAGTGTAGTCTAAAATTGGATGCAATAATCCTATCATGTGGATTGATCTTAATAGTTTATTGAACATGAAAAGAATAATATTACTTCAGGGGCGGTATAATAAATGCCTAAGAGTTGGTAGGAACCTAGTAGGTTTCATTCAATCATAGACAGACAGATCTGGTGCTCCTTTCCAATATGTATTTATTTGTATACCACCATCTGCCTATCCATGTATCACTGTTTTGGCCAAAACTGGGGCTGGAGGTCAGGACTTGGGAACCACCTGACAGCTTCATTGTCTAGAGGCTGCTGTGCTCAGACTCATCCATTCATGAATTGGGCCTGGTAGGCCCTGACTTCAGATGCCAGCACTGCCAAAAATTTAATCTTGGAGTAAGAAGCCGAGTATGACACATTTTATCCTTTTCTGGGAGAGTCCTGAGTGTCAGGCATGATGGATATCATATCTACAAATCTGGATGCTGTGATAGGATGTAAGCAATGTAATAAATGGTAGCGGTGTCATCAGAGTCAATAAAATAATTGCTAAATAAACGAATAAAACCAGAAATAAAATGAATAACTACACCAAACACAATATGTACTGAATATCTGTATGGAAGTATAAATCCTATATTTAAAATGGACATAAAGAGTATGTTTTCCCAGCCTGAAGCTTGAATTCAGGCCTAGGGAACAGGCCTGACTTTCTTGTCTTCAAGCATGGTCAGATTCCCTTCTCTCACAGTGCTGCATATTTACCCAGACCTCGAGTTCAAATACCAGGCCTGGCAGAAAAAATGGCACGAATTGCAAACAAGGGGGGTAATTTTTTTTTTAATGGCGGGTTATTGGGGATGCCATTGTCCTGCATGACAACATAGGTTGTGAGCCCTGGAGAAGCAAAAGTTGAGAAGGTGACGCCTCCACAAATTGAGGATCGCAGAGGATGGAGACATGCCCCAGACCTAGAGGGTCTGCGAGCACTCTCAGAGGCTGAAATCCACAGGGGGAAACTCCCGCTGCAGGAGTGGTGACCCCTGCAATGGGGTCACAGTAGTTCAGTGGCAGACAGAGTTGGAGCCACAGGCCTCCTGCCTCATGAGCTGCCACCATAACAGGCTTGGGGATGGGAAGTGGGACAGGGGGCATCCGAAAACAAAATCTGCTTCATCCATGACTTGCATGATGACGTGGACTTCCATAGTCCAGCGGATGAGCACCACCATCGATGCAGCCAGCTGTTGGCACACATCTGCACTGTCTTGGAATCCCTCATGGCGTGTAAGAGCAGATGTTCATCCTGGATGAACTGTGTCTGGAGAAAGCCAAGCGCGTATGCTGGCTCTCCCAGGAGAAGATGGAGAAAGGAGAGCTGGGGAGCTGCTGTCCCTTCTTGCAGAGGAAGGAACAGATAGAGGGCTCCAGATGCCGGCACAGGATGAGCCCCCACAACCAGAGCTGCTTCAGATGCCTCAGGCTCTAGGGTGGGCAAAATGAGGGAGGAGCTGAAAGGTTTTGAAGAATTGCAACTTCAAGACAGCTTGGAAACTGCCAAAGGAGAAATCTGGGTTCCCGACCCTGTAGATGACTCCCCTGTGGAGCACATCCTGCAGCAGATGCCCCACATCCAGAGCCACCTACAGCTAGCAGGCTTGGTCATGGAGTGCTCCCTTTCTTTCTTCTGTAGATTGATGTGGATGATGACTCTCTATGTAACATACTGATTCTCAAAAGCCACGTCAGCCACCAGAAATAGGTGGCCAGGCAGCCTTCTCCCAGGCCTCCATCTGCCGTGTGATGGGAAGGGTAAACTGAAGGTCAGGTAGGGCAGAGGCTGCCGGGAAGCGGCCCAAATTCAAGGGACATATAATAGCCCATTGGTGGCCAAGGAAGAGACCCATGTTATGCTTATCTCAAACAATAAATTGTTTTCAAAGGGAATAAAAGCCTCCAACAAAGATTTGTTCTTCCAGTCCTGGGGCTTGAACTCAGGGCCTGGCCACTGTCCCTGAGCTCTTTTTGGTTAAGGCTTGCACTCTACCAGTTGAGTGTTTACTGATAGTTCATCGAAGATAAGAGTCTCACTCACTTTCCTGTCCAAGCTGGCTTGGCACCATGATCCTCCAGATCTCAGCTTCCTGAGTAGGATGACAGGTATGAGCCCCCAGTGCCCAGCTTGTGATGCCTTTTGAAGGTATTTTGTCAAGTCTGTAAAAGGAGTCCCAAAGTCCTGGATAGAGCATGACCCAATCAAGAAGCTGGGATGGGGGAAGGTTGACCTTCTAGCCATTCTGTTCTCCAAAATTAAAGATGCCAGTTGGCGTTGTATGCATCAAACACCTAGGCCAACAGCCATCAGGCTTAGTGGGGAATAGGTAGAGAATACCCAAAGATTGCAGTGTAGAAATCTCTGAATTTGCAAGCATGTGCTGTGTGTGTGTGTGTGTGTGTGTGTGTGTGTGTGTGTGTGTGTTTGTGTGTGTGTGTGAACTCAGGGCCTAGGCTCTATCCTTGTGTTTTCTTGGTCAAGCCTAGTACTCTGCCACTTGAGCCACAGTCCCATTTGCTTTATGATGGTTAATTGTAGATAGGAGTCTCAAGGACTTTCCTGTCCATTGTGGCTTGGATCAAGAGTAAACACAACTCACAGGTACAATCCTTATGGTGGGCGACTCCTGCCCCCTGATGGCCAGACATGGAACATGAGAGGCCGTGCCATTGTCCTCTAGAGTTCAATTGGGGGAAGTGACCAGGGCCAAGCTGACTTTTGCTCACCATTGGTGCTGATGCCAGAGCAGGTCTGTTCCACCCTAGGCCAAGAGAGCTCCAGGAGGCCCGGCTCCCAGGGGCACAAGGAAGGGAGAGGTCAGCTCTAGGCCGAGCTAAGAGCCTTTGCCCACAGACACCCCAACTTGGCTTTCCTGATCACCATAAGACCTGTCAAAGAAGAACCCCAATAAAACAAAATTGGAGCTGTGGGTCAAAGTGATAGAGCTCTAGCATTGAACCAGTGAGATCAGGGACAGAGCCCCCAAGGTTTGAGTTCAAGACCCCCAGCTGACCCTCCCCAATAAAACACAGGTTGGCTAAAGTAAACTTGTAGTATTTGTGAAGTGTTTCTGAAGAATGGTGATACTAAAGAAAGTACCGTAATTCTAATGACAGCTGAACTTGTGACATACAGCTATGTGCTGAGTCCTTCACAGGGCGCTATTTGCTGGGTCCTTCCCACATGGTGTTTTGTGCTGAGTCCTCAAAAATGTGCTGTTTTCTGAGTCATCCCAAAGGGTGCTATCTGCTGAGTCCCTGAGAAGAGTGGGCCATGCTGGTTTTTTTAAAGGGTGCTGTGTGCTGAGTCCATTACACAACGTACTATATGCTGAGTCCTTCAAAAGGTGCGGTGTGCTAATTCACCCCAAAGGGTGCTGCTATGTGCTGAGCTTGAGAAGTGAGGAAGAGGTGAATTTTTCAAGTGCTTTGTGCCAAGACCTTAAAATAAGGTGCTCTGTACTGTCCTGCAAATGGTGCTCTGGGCTGAGTCCTTTGACAGTGTGGTATGTACTGAGTCCTTCCACACTGTGGTATGTGCTGAGTCTTTCAAAATTGTGCTATCTGCTAAGTTTTTTGAAGGATGCTATGCACTGAGTGCTTTACACAGTGTGCAATGTACTCAGTCCTTCAAAGGGAGCTGTGTGTGTCTTAACACAGGATGCTATGTACTGAGTCCCTGGGAAAGAGTGCTGTGTGCTTGAGTTTTTCAAAGCATGCCATGTGCTGAGTCCTTCACACTGTGGGCTATGGACTCCCTCATTCAAAGGATGCTGTGTGCTGAGTACTCTACATAGGGTACTATATACTGAGTCATTCAAAGGGAGCTGTGTTCTGAGTCCTTCACACAGGGTGCTTTGGACTGTTTTTTGAAGTGCTTTGGGCTGTTTTTTGAAGTGTGCTGTGTGCTGAGACATCTCAAAGGGTGCTATGTTCTGAGTCCTTGAAAGGCAGTTATCCCCAACAATCACACACACAAACACACACACACACACACACACACACACACACACACAAACACACACACACACACACACAAGGGTCACTGTACACCTGCTTGGTGTGTAGAGTGGAGGGGGAAGAAGGAGAGTATCCTCCAGTGGTGGTGCTGAGGGGAGATTCGATCCCCTGGGCAGATACTGGGGTTAGGAGGTAGTGATGAGCTGAGGTGAGGCTACAATTGCATGGCCTGGAAGCCTTAGGGCCCAGTCAGGGCTTGGCTTGCAGCAGGGGTGGGGGGCCGGGGCCAAGGGGAAGGGGGCATGGCAAGCGGAGGAGGGGTAGGATCCAGGGCACACTGTGTTAGCAGCAGGGGGTGGGTGCACCCCATGGGAGCAAGACAGCCCAGGAGAGGAGTGGGGGCAGAGAGAGAGAGAGCAGATCGAAGAGTGAGCACACACACAAAGGCAAGCAGCTTTATAGGCTGGTGACCTCCCAAATCTTAGTGCAGGTCCCGGCAGGGGGCACAGAGCATGGGGAGCCTGTGCAGCAGGACATTGCAACAGACAGACACTCAGAAGTGTGGTGGCCATGGCAGTCCTGAGTCTGAGGTCCCTGCGCAGGGAGTATGGAGGTGGAGGTGGCTGAGGTGGGGGCAGTGTTGGCTGATGAGGAGGAGCAGAGGCCAGGTGCAGCCCCTACATGCCCAGCAGACACAAGCCTGCCCACTCCCTGCAGCATCGCATTTCAAACACTGTGTTTTTGGCTCAGACCCATGGTGCCTCTCGAAGTCGCCCAGCAGAGATGGCATGCCCCTGGCTTGCTTGCAGCCCCTACCAGGTCTCAGATCCCGGTCCTTGGACTACGGGCCTGCATGCACCTGGAGGCTCTGCCTACAGCTTCTCCCAGTAGCACACATGAGTGGCTGCCCCATGGGCCTGCACCCTGCAAACCCTCCTGCAAAAAGACCCTCTCCTGCTGACATGGACCTGACCCTCCTGTCTCCCCTCTCCTGTCCTGCTATTGCCTGCCCCATGCCCCACAGCCTGACATGTCCCTGCGACAAATGTACCCCAGTGTTGGAGAGTGGGAGTGGGTGAGGACCCCGGGATCCCACCCCCACCCTAGTAACCGGTATACCAGGAAATGGGGTAATGCAGGAATGAGTGAGGAGGGGTCGCCACAGAGCTCCTGGCCTGGAACAGTGGGAGCCACACAGCCGCGCATGTGCACCCTTCCTCTCCCTGGTGGGAACCTGGTGGCTTTAGTCAGAGGTGGGGAGCAGCACCTCCACACCTTCCTTCTCGTGTCTTTTGCTTTTTGCTGGGGGTGGTGGGTGTTGGATGCAAATGATAGGCCCTCCTTGCTGTGTGAGCCCTTGTCTTCTGTGCTCGGTCACCCTTTCACCTAAGGAGGGTCCCAGAAAAGCCCACTAGTTATGTGAGGGCACTTGGAGTCAGATAGAAGGTGAATATCTGGGAAGAACACACCCCCTCTGACACACATATACCTGACCTGTCCCCCCACATCAGCTGTCAATAGTTCTCACATGGTGATCACATTTCCCAGCTCTCCCAGCATCTGCTGGCTCACAGTCCATCTGCTCTCCTAGTCCTTCACAAGAATCCACCAAGTCACCCAGAAGCATCTAGGCTGGAAGTAGGGAGTCTGTCCATGTATGTAGCCTTTAGGACCCCATGCATTTCCCAACACTGCCCCCACCCCAGGTCAAACACCCCTCTGGGACACTGTGACCCCCCTGCTTGTTTTCAGTCCTGGCTCTGAGGAGCCACCTATCTCAGGACACCTTCACACAGCATCCTAGCCTGGGATTTTGGTGAATGGTGAATAAATGCTGGTTGTTCCCAAGGGAAAGTGTCTGGGCCTTGAGAAAGGGAGAGATAGAGTGGTTCTGCGTTATTAGAGTGGTGCTCATTTGGGTGGGAGCCACTAATTTAACAAGGGAATCCCTGTGCTCCAGCTTGTACCTTGTCCCAGAGGAGGAACCAACAACTCAGGAGAGACACTGCTGAGTCTCTTTGTGTGTGCATTTGTGTGTGTGTGTGTGTGTGTGTGTGTGTGTGTGTATGCATGAGAGAGAGAGAGGGATGGAGGCAGAGAGAGAGAGACAGAGAGGGAGAGAGAGAGAGAGGAAGAGAGACAGAGAGGGAGAGAGAGGAGAGAGAGATCATCTTTCTCCATATACCTGCCTGTCTGTGCTCAGGTGAGTGATCAGTTGGCAAATTGCATGTGCTGCATGGAGGAGTCTTCTGTCACAGGTCTGGATTTATGTGTGTGTGGTGTTTGTGTGTGTGTGTGTGTGTGTGTGTGTGTGTGTGTATGTGTGTTTGGAGAGCAGGGAGAACAATGAAAACATATTTAAGTCATTGTGTCTAAAAAGAGCAAAAGCATTTTATATGTATGTGTGTGTGTGTGTGTGTGTATTTGTTCTTCTTTTTTCATCAATGCCAAGTATGAGTCCAGCCATATTTTTGTTTTCTCCTTCACCGTTTCATGGCTCCTTTGGAGAAATTTTCAGTAGACATTCCTTTCCACCTACCTCTTCCCTATTTCCTATAGCCCACAGTAGCTGCTGGGCCTGTGTGGGTCTCCCCTAGGAGGCCTGTGTGAATTGCAGACCAGGGTGGACAGAAGGACTGTCTTCAGCCAGAAGGCTCATGAGGCAAGTGTGAATGCAGGCATACTCTTCTAGCCAGACAGTCTGCTCTCGTGTGTATAGTTGGAGCTAATTAGAGGGTTGGGAATGTGTCTGCCAAATATAATTAAGGAATTAGTTGCGGGGGGGGGGGAGTAGGGCAGGGGCTGTGAGGCTAGGAGGGTCTGGGGCATGGTGAACGGTGTGACATGGCACATGGTTCACCACGACCGAGGATGAGAAGGCAACCTTACCCAGGGCATTGACTGTGTCCGTGGGCATCTGGGCAGGGTGCTCTGGGCCCCCACTGGTGACATGGATTCCCTCCCAGGGCATTGTACCAGTGGTCAATCATCTCTGGGGTCCTGCAGACTCCAATCTGTGTCCTGCCTGGGCAGTTTCCAGCTGGGCAGTGGTAGGCACCTGCATTCCCCCTGCGGAGTCTGCTCAGTATCAGGCCGTGGCTGTTAGCAAGGGCTATCTGAATGCCAGTTTCTGTAACCTGCTCTAGGCTGTCTGGAAGGAAAAGGGGACAGCTGACTTTGGAACCCTTTGATTGGGACAAATTAAATACCATGTTTTCTAGGGTTTTATCTTGAAGCTGACAATTTCCACTAACACCTGGGATTATGGGTCAAATTAGATGGAACATTTCAGCCACCAAACAATGACGTTCAAAGCAGCACAGGCAGAGTTCCCTAGCCAGATGGTCTCCTGCTATGAACAGCATGCCTTGACTGCCTTTCTTTGGCAGCTGTTGATTCTATTCCTGCTCTCTCTAGGGTGACCACCACAGTCGAGGACATCATGGGGAGCAGAGATTGTGACCTCACCATCCCCAGCCTGCCAGCTGTGAGCAGAGATGATTCCCAGCATCTGCACTGGACTCTTGGAGATTCAGAAACCTGGGATGCTTCGAGGATCCTTTCTCTGCAACTTGAACCTTGGGGGCCGGATATGTTAGACCATCCTGGCTAGCCTCAGGGGGAGAAGAGGAGGCCCCTTCAGCCAGGCCTTCATCTCAAGGCAACCTCGTTCACACCTGTGTGGGGAATTGAGTGCCACAGAGATGGTCAGCAGCTGAACAGAGATCTTTGAGAAGATAGGCATCCCAGAGGCCCCGGAATCCAGCGAGTACCTCGTGGCTCACTTCCTCGGAACCAAAACAGTTAAGTGCAGTGGCACCAGGAGGGCAGGAAGAGGGAGGACAGAGAACTGTGGGAGAGCTACATCAGGCTTCCCCCCCACCAGGATGCTTACCTGTATCAGATGGGACTTTTCTGTAGTATTGTCGTAGAAAGATGCTCATTTATTTATCCAAAAAACAGTTACAGTATGAGCCAGGCTCCAGGGGTCCATAGACAATGAAAGGTTCCAGTGCTGGTTCCACAGTACATGAAGAAACCTTGGTTTGAGCTGGATGCCGATGCTTCACACCTGTCATCCTAGCTACTAAGAGGCTGAGATGGGAGGATAGAGGCTTAAGGCCGGGGCAGGAAAGCCTGTAAGACTGTTATGTCCAACTAACTAACAAAAAGAAAACAGTAGAAGTGGATGTGTGGCTGAAGCTGTAGTCTGTTGGCCTTGAGTAAAAAGGCTCAACCACATCACCCAGGTTCTGAGTTCAAGGTCCAGGAGTGAGAGAAAGAAAGGAAAGAGAGAGAGAGGAGGGAAATACAGAGAGAGAAAAGGAAGAAAGGAAGGAAGGAGGAAGAACATGCAAGCCTTGGTTTGGAGTCCCTGGATCATGGGAGCCAACAATTCACATCTCTGTGGGGACAGTTGCAGAGCATAAAGGCAGTATGTAGGACCAAGCCACTGACCCCTCAGCAACTTCATGACATCCAGGAGCCTTGTGGTCACCGACTGCAGAGAGAAGGAGCCTTGAGTAGAGCCTTGGGCTCAGGGTGGGTCACCAGGTTTCAATCATCTTCCGCCCCAAGGAGTTTATTTTCTGGTCAGATATGAAGGAAATGTCTAAGGGCTAGGGAGGTGTTGGGGTGATGGAGTGTCAAGAGGGGGGAGCAAGGGATAAAAAGGAAGATGTAGAGGGAGGATGATCCCAGTTCAGGTGTGTCAGGACCTCGCCTGTCAACCTAGACCATCACTGATAGAGCTTTTGACCCAGCCACATTGCAATTAAATGTCCTGGTGCCTGTTGACCACCTGGCTATCATCCACCGCAGGATGCCTGTGCAGTAAGACATTGGGGACTGGGATTTCCAGGCTCAATCTGAAGATCACATCCCCTCTGTTCATTTCTTTACCAGAGAAAGAGGTAAGCATGCCACTGGCACAGGAAAGACAGGGAATGAGGGCGGGAGTCAGATCAGTGGTGCCCCAAGATTTCCTCAAGTGGGCGTTAGGACCCCGTGATTGCCATTCTCAGAGGCAGAGGTGGGTGTCTTTGCTGGCTCAGCCTTTAGTCTAGATGGCAGGTCTGGGACTCAGAGAGGGCCAACTGAAGGTGAGGAAAGTTTGGGTAGAGGCTGGTGGGAAAACTAGAGGCACTAGGCTCTGAGCATTGTTGTTTCTTTGAGAATACTCACCACCTAGGAACATTCTTGGGATGGATGAGCCCTTTTCTCCTTCCCGAGAGAGAGGGACCCTTGGCCCAGAAATCCTTTCATTCCCACATCTTGTAGTTGGATAACTAGAACTCACCTCACTGCCCAGTATTGAGGCAGTGAGTCTTTGATCCTGAGTCTTTGATAAGGTCAGGGGGTCTCAGTATGAGATTGTACTTGAATGTCCTAACTAGGTGCATGGTCAGTCCCATCTAAGAATGTCTTGATGTAGGACATAGAATCTAAAGAATCAGAGCATGATGGGGCCTGTTCTGGGAGTCTTGAATATCATGTCTGAACTTTGAGCTCCCATGTGCCCACATGCATCTCTTTCTTGGGTGGGTTTCAGCCTTGAGTAGCCTGGATTATAACCACTGGCATCCAGGTACAAGGATATCTTTTCATACTTTCTTCTATTGTAACAGCTGTCTACTTGCCCTGGCCAAGATCTCTGACCTCCACAACAGGTCCCAGCAGCCCCTGATTGTGTGGAGACCACAAAGGTCAAACTGATCCCATTTCTTTGTCCTCAGGGGAGGAAGTTCTGTTTCATCTGAAGCCTGGGGTAGGAGGGGTGGCTGTAGATGGATGCTCAGCTGGGAGAGAGGTCGTCTGTTTTAGCCAAGAAGGTAAATGTGGCCAAATGCTAATAGCAAGAAATGTCTGTGAGACTCTCCTCTCCCAAGAACCACCTGAAAGCTGGAAGAAAAGATGTGGTTCAAGTTGTAGAGAGCTAGCCCTGAATGAAAAAAGTGAGGGACAGAGCCTGGGCCCTGAGTTCAAGCCTTAGTACCAAGATGCATACTTGCTCATCCACACACAAACACACCACACACACACACACACACACACACACACACACACACACACACACATTCAGAGGAAGGTAGTAATGATGAGCTGAACTAGAACTGGGGGCAGTCTGAGGCATAGTCACAGTAAACTCTCAAGCCAAATCAAGTGCTTTCTCCCTAAGTCTTTCTTGGGCTGAGGGGTCTCGGCCATGCCAGTAAGTTCCAAGCCCTGGGATTCCTGGGATAGCGACTGCTACAAGGAACGGCCAGTTGGCTGTGGATTTCTGAGCCTACAAGGCTTTCATGAGCCCAACTCAACACCTGCCCAAGGTGTGCCTGACAAATTCACACACTTGTGATACCTGCATGAGTGGACGTTACTTGGAGTGACATCTTGTACCTCCTGCCCCTCCTGGCCCAGAACCCTGGTCTGAGATGGCAATCTACTGCTCAGATCCATATTGCACCCATGACAGATGCAATTCTGATGATCTCCATGCCCCAAGGCTCAATCTTTCTCTGGTACTGTGGCCCGCTCTGTAGGCAATGGCCTCCAAACAGGCTCCACTCAAGACTTGTAGAACACCTACACATTGGGAGAACCTCAGGGGGCCCACTGGAAACTACTTTGCCTAGAGCCATAGAGTGAGGTCCATGCAGAACAGGTTTTGGTCACGGGGCTTGAACTATGGGCCTGGGCTCTGTCCCCAGCTCTTAAGCTTACAACTTGAGCTACAGAACTACGTCGGGTCCTCTGGAGGATTCTTGGAGATCAGAGTCTCCCGGACTTTCCTGCCTGGGCTGGCATTGAACTGCGATCCTCACATCTCAACCTCCTGAGGAGGTAGGAGGACAGATATGAGCCACTGGTGCCCAGCTGATCTGGCCTTTCACCAGAGTGGACTAGGAGCTCCTGAAAGCTTTTCTTTATTTTTCTGTGCCAGTACTGGGCTTGAACTCAGGGTCTGGTTTCTGGTCTCTTAACTTTTTCCCTCAAGGTTAGTACTCTACCACTTGAGCCCCAGCTCCATTTCTGCTTTTTGGTAGTTCATTTGCAAGAAGAGTCTCACTAACTTTCCTCTCCTGATCTGGCTGGACCCTCGATCTCTATCTCAGGCTCCTGAGTAGGTAGGATTTACAGGGTTTGAGCCACTGTTAGCATTGGGCGAGAAGCTTTTCTTCCTGCATTTGCCCTGACTCCTCCATGCAATGGATGGCTGAGGGTTAGGAGCTGTGAAAAATAGGCTTCCAGCCACAGGAAATGGCTGGGGTCCCTGGTGGAAAGCCATTCTAATCTTCCCCCTAGGCCCCACTCTAGGACTCCACCCTCTGCCCTGTGACTCAAGTACAAACTTTGACCCAGCCTTGAATGTCCTACCAGACTTTTCTGAAGCCACAGAGCTTTCATTCCAACAACACCACCTGCTCTACAGCACACCTCAGGAGCTCTATCCATGCTGTACCTTCTGCCTGAGGCTCTCTGTCCTGTATCCACATCTTAGAATTCCTGTAGAATTTTGGCACTGGATATATCACCTCCTGGAACAAGTCTTTGCTTCCCTTCTACCTCTTTTTTCATATTGAGTTGCTAGAGATGGAATTTTTGCAGGCTGACTGGCAAATGCTCTATCTTGGTGTGTATGTGTGTGTGTGTGTGTGTGTGTGTGTGTGTGTGTGTGTGTGTGTGTGCCTCTCCTGGGTTTGAATTAATTGCCTGGATGCTATCCTATCCCTGAGCTTTTGTGCTCAAGGCTAGCACATTACTACTTGAACCACAGTTCTATTTCTGGCTTTGGGGGTGTTTAATTGGAGAAAAGGTTCTCATATAGACTTTCTTGCCTGCAATTGGGATCCTTAGATCTCAGCTTGCTGAGTAGCTTCCAAGGCTGAGCCACCAGCACCTGCCTTCTACCCTACCTCTTACATATAACCTCAGCCTTCCTCTGAGTCCCAGAAAAAATATGTCTCACCAGGTTCACTTCTTTTTGTGCCAGTCTTGGGGCATGAAATCAGGGTCTGGGCAAGTTCCTGAACTTCTTTTGCTCAAGGGTATCACTTAAGCCACAATGCGACTTTTGGCTTTTGCTGTTTCTGTGGAACTGAGGAATCAAACCCAGGATTTAGTGCATGCTAGGCAAACACTCTACCACTAAGCCACATTTGCAGCCCAAGGCTCACTTCTAACGGGAGTTATGAGGGTGGGATTTATTGGCATACCTCTTTAGGCATAAAAATCGCTGAAAATTTCATATCTATCAAGATTTGGGAGCAGCATGTGACTAGGCAATGAGGAATGATAAATGAGTGATAGCCACCAGGCCCCAGAGGATCTAGGCTCACATCCTACAGAGGGATAGAGAATATGGAGCCAGAAACTTTGACCACTCCTACAGTGTAGGAACTGTGATCTCCCTGGAGGCAGTGGCCGGCTTCTAGTTGTCCCGATGGGACACCTCAGCCAGAACATCAAGCTTCAGTTACTAAATGGCATACAAGGATGCTTTGTTCAAGTTGCTGGCTCAGACTTAGTACTCTTCAGGGCTTGTCCCTGCTTGCCCAGTTTGGGGGAATGGGCATTGGCAACCTGCTGAATGCCCATCATCCATACATCATCCATCCAAACACAGAGACATGGAGTTATTGCCTCCTTGGGGGGGGGGGAGCAGTTCCATGTTGCACTATCAGCCTAGACCCTGTCCCTGAGCTCCTTTTGCTCAAGGGTAGTGCTCTGCCCTTGAGCAACAGCCCCATTCATGTTTTTTTCCCTGTAATCTCTTAGAAATAAGAGGGTCGTGGACTTTCCTGCCCCGGTTGAATTCAAATTGTCAGTCTCTACATCTCAGCCTCCTGAGGAGCTAGGATTACAGGCAGGAGCCCCTGGGTCCTGGTTTTCTTTTCTTCTTTTTGTTCTTTTTGTAATCATAACAATCTGAAATCTTCACGGTGTTATTCCAATGGTTTGCATTCGAAGTAAACTACCCAGGCTTGGAGTTCGAATGCCAGGACTGCCACCCACAAATTGAAGGAGATACTGACAAACTCATTCCCATTCATGTGAATGCTAATGGAATGTTATAAAAATAATAATTAAATTTGCAGTTAATTCATGATTCTATTTTAGAATGCCATGCAAAAATTATTGGATTTATATTTTCCATTCTAGCACCTTGGTGTGATTTCCCTAATGGAAGGATATTGAATAATTTTTAATTAATGTTTCTATAAGTATTCAACCAGGATACTTTATTAAATGGAGGCATAATTTCATAACTAATAATTGGTAATATTGTATATAATTTAATATCCTCACATTCCCTCTCTCTTTATGCATATATATATATATATATATATATATATATATACACACATCTATCTATCTATCTACCAATCTACACAATTGATCTGTTTATGCTCTTGTCACTATTGGCACTACTGGGGCTCAGTGGTAGAGTGCTTGCCTAGTACATACAAAGCCTTGGGTTCAATCCTCACTACAATGTGCATAGAAAAATCCAGAAGTTGTGTTGTCGCTCAAGCAACGGAGCACTAGCTTTGAGCATAAAAGCTTAGAGACTGTGTCTAGACTCTTACTCAACACACAGGAATGGCACCAAATAAAGATAGAATGTTCTGACTGCAACTATATAACGATAGCACTGCAAATACCTCATCACAGAGCGAGCCAGAAGTCTGATGCTGACAGCTGACATCTAACCTGACTTAGCCAGATGTAAACGGCTGCAACCCAGCTCCACAGAACCAGATGGTGCTGGCTCCATCACCTTTGTCATCCAAGATACTCGGGGGCTGAGATCTGACACTGTTGGGTTTAAAACCCAGCCCAGATAGGAAGTCGGTGAAATTCTGAGCTGTGGCACAAAGTGGTAGAGTTCTAGCCTTGACCAAAAGATCATAGGACAGTACCCCCAACCTTTCAGTGAAATTCCCGTGGCTGACTCCACCTCCCCCAAAAACCCATCCCTCTTAATCATTAGATGTGAACTTTATGTAGTTTGTTATGTATTTCTGAAAGAATGGTGATACTGAGGAAAGCACCCTAACACTGACAGCTTGTGGGATACAGCTATGTGATGAGTCTTTCATGAGGTATTGTGTGCTGAGTCCTTCACGGGGTAAATTCTTTCACTTAGTCCTTGTAAGGGCTCCAGAAGTCAGATGATTGGTCAGATGAGAATCTTGAGGCTCAGATATGTCCCCATGTCAGTGCCAATTGTGTATGTACCTAACTCTAGTGAGTTGTCTCCTGCAGACAATTGTTTTGGTTTATTTTTCTTGGCCGTGAACCTTGAACTTAGGGCCTAGCCACTGAACTTTCTCTGTTGGCCTCATGGCCAGCACCCCACCATGTGGAGCCAAGAACCCTCTTGCAACAGAGTGTTAGAGTGTAGGCATCTGTAGCTGAGGTCTGTCATCCTGCCTACTCAGGAAGCTGAGATATGACGACCTCGGTTCCAAACTATCCCAGACACAAAAGGTCCCATGAGACTATTATCTCCTATTCACCACTTAGAAACTTGAGGTGGAAGCTGGGTGCCAGCAACTCACACCTGTCATCCTAGCTACTCAGGATCCTGAGAGCTGAGAATCACAGTCCAAAGCCAGCCTGGGCAGGAAATTCCTTGGGAGGCTTCTCTCCAGTGAATTAACAAAAACCTGCAGGGGTGCTGTAGTTCAAGTGGTAGAGCACTTTTATTTAGCTGAAGAGCTCAAGGACAGCACCCAGGCATAGACTTCAATTCCTCCAACTTACAAGGAAAGAAAGAAAGAAACCTGAAATGGATTGCTGGGAATGTGTCTTAGGGTAGAGTGCTTTGCATGTATGAAACCCTGGGCTTGATTATTTAGTACCACTTCACTAGAATAAAGCCTGAAGTGGCTCTGTGGCTCAAGTGGTAGAGTCCTATTTTTGTACAGGAGAAACTCAGGTACAGTGTTCAGGCCCTGAGTTCAAGCTCTAGGACAAGTGTATGCATACACATTCATGCACACACACACACACACACACACACACACACACACACACACACACACAGATACCAGAAATGATGTTGTGACACCAAATGGTAAAGCACTGAGCTTCTGTTCTGAGCTCATAGTCAGCACTCAGGCCCTTTGTTCAACCCCAAAACCTAGCCACCCAGGGCCCAATTAGGAGAGGTCAAAGGTTTTAAAACTTGATGAACTTCACCGGCTCTAGATGCCAGGAAGCATTGTGATATTACACATGTGCTTAGATTTAGCAAGCTTCTAGAACCTAGGAAGGCACCGTTGCCAATAATGAATCATTTTATTAGATTCAGCTCCCTTGTTGTCTGCCAGAAAGGACCCTTGAATTTATTGTAGCAAGTTATTTCAACACTGGAACATAGTCTAACAAAGACAGGATAAGTGCAGGGAACTTGGCCTTCCACAGGAGGTGGCACAAATGGAGGCTTCTTGTCAAAATAGCACTGAGGAGAGAGATAGCTTGAGTTTCAAAGGGGCCTTTTTTTCCTAGGCTTCAGAGCCCACCCACACTCCTCCTCACTAATTGACCCAGATGGAGTTGTTTGTTACACAGATGTACAGATGTGAGTATTTTGTCTGCCTGTTCCAACAGTGAGGCAGACTTCCTCCAGCAGTCCCTGGTGTGGAGAAAACCTCAGGCTACACTGGGATTGGGGAACCCCGGAACATGCACTGTCTTGAAAGCACTGTCTGTGCTACCAAATCATTTTATTCAAAGCAATTTTCCTAGCTTGGTGCCTTTCATCATAGGGATTCTGGACCTTCACCGATAGAAATACATGCATACATATATGGGGAGACAGGGAGTTACTTTTTTTTTTGGCAGGTTCAGGGGTTGTATTATGAGCCTAGGCACATTTCTTGAGCTCCTTTTGCTCAAAGGTATCGCTCTGTCCTTGAGCCACAGCCACACTCATGGCAATTTTTTTTATTTCTGGGATCCCACAGAAATAACAGTGCTGTGGACTTTCTTGTCCTGGCTGAATTCAAACTGGCTTTCTCTACCTCTCAGACTTATGAAGAGCTAGGATTACAGGCAGGCACAAATGACACCTGGCTTTCTTTTCTTCTTGTTCTTTTTTCATTGTGACAAACTGAAATCTTCACAGTGTCATTATAATGGTTTGCATTTTGAAGTAAACTACCCAGGCCTGGAGTTCGAATGCCAGGACTGCCTCCTACAAATGGAGGGAGATCTTGAGAAAATCTTCACGATTCATGTGAATGCTTAATGGAGTGTTATAAAAGTAACAATTATAAGCCCGGCGCCGGTGGCTCACGCCTGTAATCCTAGCTACTCAGGAGGCTGAGATCTGAGGATCGCGGTTCAAAGCCAGCCTGGGCAGGAAAGTCCGTGAAACTCTTATCTCCAATAAACCACTAGAAAACCGGAAGTGGCGCTGTAGCTCAAGTGGTAGAGCGCTCGCCTTGAGCTAAAGAGCTGAGGGACAGCGCTCAGGCCCAGAGTTCAAGCCCCACAACCAAAAAAAAAAAAAAAAAAGTAACAATTATATTTACAGTTAGTTCATGATTCTCTTATAGAATGCCACACAAAAAGTATTGGATTATGTCTTCCATTCTAGCACCACGGTGTGATAGTTCCAATTAAGGAATACTGACTACATTTACATTAATGCTTCAATAAGTATTCAACCATGATACTTCATTAAATGGAGGCATAATTTAATAATAATTCATAATATATATATAATTTAATATCCTCCCATTGTCTCTCTCTCTCATATATAGCAAACTACTCATCTATCTATCTATCTCTATATCAATCTCAATCTCTATATCTATATCTATCAACCACTGCTATGGCTTGTTCTCAGGTCCTCAGAACTGGCTGGCAGCTCAGTTTGCCAAGGACTATTTTTCTACACTGACCTTTTCATGAATTGGGCATTGTGGGCTGTGAGTTCAAGTCCAAGCATGGCCAAAATTTTACATGTGGAGTCAGAAGTAAATTTTGACACATTTTTTTCCTTCTCTGTGAAAGTTCTGGCTCTCAATATGATGTATAGTATAACCCATATGTAAATATACCCATGTGATAAGATGTAATACATGAAATAAATGTTATATATGTAATAATACTAAATAAAATAAAAAATAAGGGTAATAAATGTCATAGGGAATAAACCCATGTATGTAAATAGATCTCATATATGAATATTATTTTTATCTGTGCTGGGGCTTGAATTCGGGCCCTGGAAACTGGGCTGAAATTGCTTTATTCAATGATAGTGAGCTTCCTCTGCCCCACAGTGACACAGAATTGCCCAGGCCCTGAGTTCAAATTCCAGGCCTTCCAGAAAAATGGTGCAAATTCCAAGTAAGGGCCTTAATTTTTTTTGGCCAGGCTTGGGGCTTGAATTCAGCTCGTGGCAACTCTGCCTCAACTTCTATCATCCTAGGCTTGGGTGTAGCCTCTGGACCCACAGTCCATCCTAAGACCCTATGACCCGAGTTCAAATCTTGGGACTCACAAGAAAAAAAAGGAGAAGTGCTGGAAAGGTGGGTCTGTAATAGAGTGCTTAGCTTGCATGCATAAGGCACTGGGTTTGATTCCTCAGCACCACATAAGCAGAAAAAAGCTGGAAGTAGTGCTATGGCTCAAGTGGCAGAGCGATAGTCTTGAGCTGAATAGTTGATGGACAGCACCCAGAATCAGAGTTCTGGCCCCAATACCAAAAAAAAAAAAAGAACAACAAAGAGAGGGGGAAAAAAGGAGAAGGATACAACTGAGAAGTTCCAGAAGTCGGTTTTACATAGTTTATTCCTTTGCATTGCAACCATCCTGGGTCTAAATGACAGGGCCCAGAAAGTGTACATGACCTTGTACTGCTGAAGTTTGGTGGACTATCATGGAAGCCATAGCCAAAACCAGCAACCTAGACCCGGGGTGCGAATCTCAGGACTGCCACCTACGAATGGTGAGAGATCCTAAGAAATGCTTTCCAATATACTTCCATACAAATTGAATGTTGTAAAGTAATTATATTAGTAGTGTATGATTATATTATAAAATTATGCACAATAATTATAGTACACTGACTAAATTTCAATTAATACTTTGTTATGTATTCAACCACCATTCTTAAATAAAGGAAGGAATAATTTATCAATAAGTGGTAGTAATATAGTATATAAAATCAAATAATATACAGATATCTCTGTCTTGTTTTATACATACATGCATATATATATATATATATGTATATATTTCTATGAAACAATCTATATATCTGTTTCTACATTTGTCATTTCTGGGGCTTAGTGGTAGAGTGCTTGCCTAGTACATACAAAGCCCTGGGTTCGATTCCTCTCTACTGTGTGCACAGATACATCAAGAAGTCATGCTGTCACTCAAGCAGCCGAGCACTAGCTGAGCATAAAAGCTTAGTGAATGTGTCTAGACTCTTACTCAAGACCCAGGAATGGCATCAAAAAAAAGATAGACTGTTCTGACTGCAACTATATAATGATAACACTGCAAATACCTCATGACAGAGCAAGCTGGGAGTCTGAAGTTGATGGTTGGCATCTAACCTGACTTAGCCAGAGGTCAAGAGCTGCAACCCAGCACCATGGAACCAGACACTGCTGGCTCACCCCTAGCTGCTAGGGGGATGAGATTAGACACTGGTGGGTTGAAAACTCAGCCCTGGCAGGAAGTCTACCAGACTATAAGATGTGCCTCAAAGTGTTAGAGATGTAACCTTGAGGGAAAGATCTCAGGACAATACCTCCAACCTATTAGTGCAATCCCCGAGGCTGATGACACTATCCACAAAACACACCCCTCTAAACCATTTAATGTGAACTTGTGCGGTTTGTGACATGTATCTGAAAGAATGGTGATACTGATGAAAGCACCCTAATTCTAATGACAGTTTGTAGGATACAGCTATGTGATGAGTCCTTCCAGGGGTGCTAGGTCGTTCATGGAGTACTGTGTGCTGAGTCCTGCACAGGGTCCTATGTACTGAGTCCTTCATGAGTTATATTGGTTCATCTGGTCCTTATAAGAGCTACAGAAGTAAGATAATTGTGCAGAGGCTCATATATGTCCCCAAGGCAGGGCTGAATTTATGTATACACTGAGCTCTAGTGACTTGTCTCCTGCAGACAATTGTTTTGGTTTAGTTTTCTCCATTACGAACCTTGAACTCAGAGCCTAGGTGCTGACTTTCTTCTTGGGCTCATGGCTAACGTTCTACCATGTGGAGCCAAGGACATCCTTGCAGCAAAGTGTCACGGCTTAGGTGTCTTTAGCTGAGGTCTATCATCCTGCCTGCTCAGGATGCTGAGGATCTTGGTTCAAAACTATCCCAGATCATGGTCCAAAGCCAGCCTGGGCAGGAAATTCCTTGAGATGGTTATTTCCAATAAACTACCAGAAAGCCTAAAGGGGTGCTGTAGCTCAAGTGGTAGAGCACTAGACATGAGCTGAAGAGATCAGAGGCAGCACCCAGGCCCAGACATCAACTCTTCCAACTTACAAGAAAAGGAAGAAAGAAACCGGAAGTGGAGCATAGGGAATGTTTCTTAGAGGTAGACTGCTTTGCATGTGTGAAACCCAGGGTTTGAATTCTCAGTACCACATCCCTACGGAAAAAAAGCCTGAAGTGGCTCAATTTTTAGAGTGCTGTCCTTATACAGGAGAAAAACTCAGGTAGAGTGGTTAGGAACTGAGTTCAAGCACTATGACTGGTGTATGCACACACACACACACACACACACACACACACACACACACACACACGGAGGCATCGTTGCCAATAATGAATAATTTCATTAGGTTCAGCTCCCTAATTGTCTGCCAGAAGGACCCTTGAATTAGTGGTAGCAGTTTGTTTCAACACTGAAACATAGGCTTACAAAGACAGGATGAGTGCAGGGAACTTGGCCTGCCACAGGAGATGGCATAAATGAAGACTTCCTGTCAAAACACAGCACTGGGAGGAGAGATAGCTTGGGGTACAAAGAGGCCTTTTTCTCCTGACCTTCAGAGCCTGCCCACATACATCCTTCCTAATTGCCCCGCATGAATTGTTTGTTACACAGCTGTACAGGCAGGAGTGAGGCTTTTTCTCTGCCTGTTCCAACAATGAGGCACATTTCCTCCAGCATACTCGGGTATGAAAAACCCTCAGGCTACACTGGGAACATTGAGGGGAGCCAGGGAACATGCACCATCTTGAAAGTACTCTCTGTGCTATGAAATCATTCTATTCAAAGCAAATTTCCTAGCTGGGTGCCTTTCTTCTTAGAGACTCTGGATGTTCACCGATACAAATACATGGATACATTCACAGACACATGGAGTTACTGGCTCTTTTTTTTGTGGCAGTTCCTGAGGCTTGAACTGTGAGCCTAGACCTTTTCCCTGAGCTCCTTTTGCTCAAGGATGCATTTTATTGTATCTTAAACCATGATTACACTAGGCTGGGGTGCAGCTTTTACACCCAAAGATGATTCAGGGATCCTAGGACGGAAGTTCAACTCCCATCTCTGGCAAAAAATAAAAAAAAAAAACAAAAAACAACAACCAAAAACATCAAACCAACAAAAATGGACGAGGAAAAAAACCAGATAGTTTTATACAACAGTTTTACTTTTGTTTCCTTAGCACTGTGACCCTCCTGGGTCTCAATGACTTGGCTTGAAAATCGTACGTGACCTTGCATGGACGAAGGCTGGGGGTTGTCCATGAAGCCTGAGGCCAACCCAGACACCTAGGCCCTGAGTTCGATCCCAGGACTTCCACCTACACATGGCTGAAGATCCTAAGAAATGTGTTCCTATCTTTAGGAATACTAATACAATGTTTGAAATGTACTAATTAAATTACTAATTAGCTAGTCATTCTTGTATATGATGATAAGCAATAAATATAGGTCATTGATTAATACTTTATTAAGTATCCTGCTGTGATTAATTAATGTAGGCATAATTTTATACCAAATAATTGGTAATAATATAATACATAGAAATAAGATATAGACATCACTCTTTTTTTTTTTTTTTTACCCTTCACATCCCTTCCCAGCCTCCCCCCTTCCCCCCTAATCCCAATCCTTCTCCTTCCCCCCCCCCCGCCCCCCTCCCCCGCAACAAGGTTATAAAGCTCGTTTTGGACATGAGAACTTGTACTTCTCATTGTTGCAACAGGTCCACCTGTATCCTTAAACAACTGGTTTTTCCCCATCTCTTCCACAAGTTATACTGACATCAAATATAGTGAAAGCAGGGGTTATACTGTGGGGGAGGGACATACAAAGCAACAAAGAGATAATCTTATAAATGTGTTAGAAACACATGCATGAAAGAAAAAAACATTAAAATACACATCTAAGGGTTCATTTTCCTGACATCACATTATCTGACCTTTTCCGCTTGACTCATACATATACTAGATATTACAAATAAGGGAAACCATGGGACCTACGTTTCTTTGGGCCTGGCTTACTTCACTTAATATAATTTTTTCCAAGTTTTTCCATTTCCTAACAAATGGGGCAATGTCATTCTTTCTGATGGAGGCATAGAATTCCATTGTGTATATATACCAGATTTTCTTGATCCATTCATCTACTGAGGAGCATCTGGGTTGGTTCCATATCTTAGCTATGGTAAATAATGCTGCAATAAACATAGTTGTGCTGGTAGCTTTAGTGTGGTCTTGTTTGTAAACATTAGGGTAAATGCCCAAAAGTGGGATTGCTGGGTCATAGGGAGCTCTATGTGGAGTCTTTTGAGGAACCTCAATACTGCTTTCCAAAGTGGTTGAACAAGTTTACGTTTCCACCAACAATGAAGTAAGGTTCCTTTCTGTCCACATCCCCTCCAGCATCTGTTGTTGTTAGAGTTCTTGATTTTTGCCATTCTAACTGAAGTGAGGTGATATCTCAATGTTGTTTTGATTTGCATTTCTTTTATGGCTAGGGATGTTGAACATTTCTTCATGTGTCTATTGGCCATCCTTCTTTCTTCTTCAGAGAAGTTTCTCTTTAAGTCTTTCGCCCACTTATTTATTGGGCAGTTGTTTCTTTGAGGATTTGTTGTTGGGGGGTTTAATTTTTTGAGTTCCAAGTATATTTTAGATATGAGACCCTTGTCCGTTGTATGGCTAGTAAAGATCTTCTCCCAATCCGTGGGCTTTCTATTGATCTTGCTAGCTATGTCATTTGCCCTGCAGAAGCTCTGCAACCTTATGCAATCCCATTTGTCCAACCTTTCTTTGATTTGTTGTGTTTCCGGGTCTCTATTCAGAAAATTTCGGCCTGAGCCAAGGAGACCCAGGGTTTCTCCTATTCCATCCTGTAATGTTTTCAGATGTCTGCTTTGAGTTCAAGGTCTTTGATCCATTTGGAGTTGATTCTGGTGCAGGGTGATATATAAGGATCTAGCTTTAGTTTTCTACATGTAGTTAACCAATTTTGCCAGCACCATTTACTGAAGAGGTTGTCTTTCTTCCATTCTATTGTTTTAGCTCCCTTATCGAAGATTAGATGGCTATAGGTCTGTGGGATCATTTCTGGGTTTTCAATTCTATTCCATTGGTCCTGAGGTCTGTTCTTATGCCAATACCAAGCTGTTTTGATGACTATGGCTTTATAGTAGAGTTTGAAGTTTGTTATTGATATTCCTCCAGCAGTGTTCTTTTCATTCAGGAGCGTTTTTGCTATTCGGGGTCTTTTATTGTTCCATATGAATTTTTGGATTGCCTCTTCTATTTCCTTGAAGAATGAGGTTGGAATTTGGATAGGTATTGCGTTGAATTTGTAGATAGCCTTGGGAAGTGTTGCCATTTTCACGATGTTAATCTTTCCAATCCAGGAGCATGGGAGGTTTTGCCATTGTTTAAGTTCTGTGTTGATTTCCTTTTTCAAGATTTTAAAGTTTTCATCATAGAGGTCCTTCACTTCTTTAGTTAAGTTAATTCCTAGGTATTTTATTTTTTGTGGGGCTATTACAAATGGAGTTGCTTTCCTAATTTCAGCCACACTTTTCTCATTGTTGGCATACAGAAAAGCCATTGATTTTTGGGGGTTAATTTTATAACCGGCTACTTTGCCAAAGTTTTGAATCAGCTTGAGTAATTTGGGAGTGGAGTCTATGGGATTCTTTAAATACAAGATCATGTCATCTGCAAAGAGGGAGAGTTTTATTTCTTCTTTCCCTATTTGGATCCCCTTTATGTCTGCATCTTGTCTTATTGCTGTAGTTAGGCATTCTAATACTAGATTGAAGAGAAGTGGAGAGAGTGGGCATCCTTGTCTTGTTCCTGAGTTAAGAGGAAATGGCTTTAGTTTTTCAACATTGAGTATAATGCTGGCTGTAGGTTTGTCATATACAGCCTTTATCATATTGAGGAATGTTCCATGGATTCCTAATTTTTCCAAAACCTTCATCATAAAGGGGTGTTGGATCTTGTCGAATGCTTTTTCTGCATCTATTGAGATAACCATGTGGTTCTTATTCTTGCTCCTGTTGATGTGATGAATAATATTAATTGATTTGCATATATTGAACCAGCTTTGCATCCCTGAAATGAATCCTGTTTGATCGTGGTGTATGATTTTTTGGATGAATTGTTGAAGTCGATTGGCCAAAATTTTTTTGAGAAGTATTGCATCAATGTTCATCAAAGAAATTGGTCTATAGTTCTCTTTCTTTGATGAGTCCCTGCCTGGTTTTGGGATGAGGGTTATGATGGCTTCATAGAATGTGTTCGGTAGTGAGCTTTCTCTTTCAATTTCATTGAAGAGTTGGAGGAGTATTGGTGTGAGCTCTGCTTTGAAGGCCTTGTAAAATTCCGCTGTAAAACCATCTGGTCCTGGACTTTTCTTAGCTGGGACGTCTCTTATTGCTGTTCCTATTTCAATGCTTGATATGGGCCTGTTAAGCTGGTTTAACTCATCTTGGTTTAGTTTTGGCATGTCAATATTTGCTAGGAAAAGGTTCATTTCTGTCAAGTTCTCAAACTTATTAGCATAAAGTTTTGAGAAGTATTCCCTTATAATGTTCTGAATCTTGGTTGTTTCCGTGGTGATGTTTCCATTCTCATCTCTGAGTTTATTAATTTGGGTGTGTTCTCTTCTTTTTCTGATAAGATTTGCTAAGAGTCTGTCAATTTTGTTAAGTTTTTCGAAGAACCAACTCTTTGTTTTGTTGATTCTTTCTATAGTTTTTTTGGATTCTAATTCATTTAATTCTGATTTAATTTTCATTATTTCTTTCCGTCTACTGGATTGGGGTTTATCTTGCTGCTCTTTTTCAAGGAGGTTTAGATGTGTCATTAAATTGCTTGTTTCAGATCTCTCCAATTTGTTGATGTAGGAGCTCAGAGCTATAAACTTGCCTCTGAGTACTGCCTTTGCTGTGTCCCAGAGGAGCTGGTAATTTGTGTGTTCATTTTTGTTGAATAGCATGAACATTTGAATTTCCTTTCTAATCTCTTCCATGACCCACTCTTGATTCAGCAGTGTGTTGTTCAGCCTCCATGTATTACTGGACTTCTTTGGTGGCTTTTGGTGTTGAGTTCTAATTTTATTCCCTTGTGGTCAGAGAGAATGCAAGGTATAACTTCAATGTTTCTGAATTTAGACAAGTTTGCTTTGTGGCCTAAAATGTGGTCTATTTTAGAAAACGTTCCATGTGCTGCTGAGAAAAACGTGTATTCTGATGCTGCTGGGTGAAATGTTCGGTAGATGTCTGTTAAGTCTAGTTGATCTATGCAGCTGTTTAGATCTGCGGTTTCTCTGTTGAGTTTTTGCCGAGTTGATCTATCTAGTGGGGAGAGTGGTGTGTTAAAATCCCCAACAATTAATGTCTTTGGATCTATATGGGATTTGAGGGAAAGTAGTGTTTCTTTGATAAATTTGGGTGTTCCATTGTTTGGCGAATAGGTATTTAGAATTGTAATATCCTCCTGAAGGAGAGATCCTTTAATTAGTATGTAGCGACCTTCTTTATCTCTTCTAACGAATTTTAATTTGAAGTCTATTTTATCTGATATTAAGATTGCAACTCCCGCCTGTTTATGGGGGCCGTTGGCTTGGTAGATTTTGTTCCAGCCTTTAACATTGAAAATGTTTTTGTTTGTACGGGCAAGATGTGACTCCTGCAGGCAGCAGATAGAAGGGTCTTGTTTTTTAATCCAACTAGACAGTCTATGTCGCTTAATTGGAGAGTTCAGTCCGTTAACGTTAAGAGATAGGACTGAGAGGTAATTGGGAGTTCCTGCCATGTTATCCACCTTCTTGGGGGCTGCGAAAACTGGGTTCTTCCTATGGTTCTTGGATTCTCAGTTTGGGTGCAGTTTCTTGGCCTTTGTTGCGGTCTTGTTGGTTTTCTATGTGTAGGACATCTTTAAGAATCTTTTGTAGGGCTGGTTTGGTGGAGATGTATTGTTTCAAATTTTCTTTGCTATGGAAGGTTTTTATTTGGCCTTCAGTTATGAAGGAGAGTTTAGCTGGGTACAGTATTCTTGGTTGATAGTTGTTTGTTTTTAGGGCATGGTATACATCATTCCAGGCTCTTCTTGCTTTGATTGTCTCTGCTGAGAAATCTGAGGTGATTCTAATTGGTTTCCCTTTATAGGAGATTACCCTTTTCTCCTTGACAGCTTTAAGGATCTTTTCCTTGGTCTGAGTTGATCCTGTGTGGATTATAATGTGACGGTGGGATGTCCTATTCTGGTCTGGCCTATTTGGGGTTCTAAAAGCTTCTTGTATCTGAATAGGCCTATCTTTTTGTACGTTTGGGAAGTTCTCTGCTAGGATCCTGTTAAACAAATTTCCTAGACCATTAACTTCTGTTTCTAGGTGCTCCTCTACACCCATTATCCTTAGATTAGGCCTTCTGATGGTGTCTTCCAGGTGTTGGATAGATCTATCATACTTCTTGGACTTGTCTTGGATGGTTGTATGTTCTTTCTCTATAATATCTACGCTGTCTTCAATCCCTGAGATTCGATCTTCTGCATGGTCTAACCTGCTGTCAAGACTCTCTACTTTGTTTTTTATCTCTTTTCCTTCTAATTGGTCAGCTTTGATGGCTTCAAGTTCTTTGTTGAAGCTCTGTTTTAGGTCTTGTATGAATTTCTTTACTTCCTTAATTTGGTGATCACTGTTTGTTCTCAATTCACTTAGTTGATTGGTTATGGTTTCTTTGGACTCCCATTCCTTCTGTTGGGTTCCATTCAGCATTCCCTTTGTGGTCTCCCTGACTTCCTTCAGCTCTTTGTTAATGCATTCCATGAATGCCTTTAGTGATCTTTGTGTGTTCTCTACCTGGTCTCTCAATTCCTGAATTACTCTTTGATTAGCTTCCTCCCGTTTGTGGGATTCCTGCAGTTCTCTTTCCTCCCGTTCGTGGGATTCCTGCAGTTCTCTTTGAGTGTTCTCAGCCTGCTCACGCCATTCCTCCCTTTCTCTTTGAGTATTCTCAAGTTGTTCACGCAAATCCTGTATCATTTTTTGAGTAGCTTCCTCACGCTTATGATATTCCTGTATAAACTTTTGGGATGCCTCCTCTCTCTCCCTATCACACTCATACAGAGTCCTTTGTAAGTTGTCAAACTTCTCATTTATCATGTTTGCCACCAGTGTTTGTAGAGCTATTTGGGAACTCTCTTCTGGATTGTTCATTATCTGATCTGACCCCTGATTATGAAGATTGGGAATTGAGATACCCGGATTTGCCATTTTTCTTGTGTTTTTTCTGCTTACTCTGCCCATTTGAGATGAAAATAGCACCAGTTTTGTGCTAGAACACTATCTTAAGGCAACCATCAACCAAGGTTTGCATTTATACAGTCAATAGTCTACAGATACAATCTAGTTCAACAGATACATCTATTCAACATCAAACAACTATATGTTAATGGGCTTCGAACCGCAGAGAAGAATTTGGAAAACCAGAAATTTTTAGGGTTAGGGAGAGATGTGGGTAAAAATTAGGAATAGATTTGTGTGGGGAGGCACAGGGAGAGTTAACTATGTCCTAATCTCAATGCAGGAAATAGGTTGGGTAGGATGCAAGTAGAGAGGGAGAGAAAAAGAAGAAAGGGAAAGGGAAATGAAAAGAGACTAGAAAAAAAATTAGAAATGTAAAAATTAATATAGTTATGGAGATTGAAAGACCATCTATTTAGAGAGGAATGTGAATATAATGAGAAAACAGGAGGGAGATAGAGGAGATGTGAAAAACTTAAAAAATGCTTAAAATATTATATAGGTATAAAGAGGTAGTACTGCTATTAAGGAATTTAAGTCTCAGAGGTTTTGGATTGAGTAATAAATTTGTGGATTAAGTGTGTACACAATGGGGAATAGGGTCTACTAGTTAACTATGGGTTTATCAGGATGTGCAGGACAAGGGTTAAGTCACATACAGAAGAACAAAAGAAAGGAAAAGGTGAAAAGGATAAGAAAGGGAGAAAAAAAAAAGATCAGAAGTTCAGTAGAGCTAGACAAAAAACAAAAAGATAATTAAGAAAGAAAGAAAAAGAGAGAGAAGACAAGAAAAGAAAGGAAAACGTACATTCACGTATTCCTAAAATAAAATTATAAGAGGGAAAAAAAAGTTACTGGAAAACAATTATTTTTTCAAAAAAGGCAAAAATTAAAGATTAATAAAAAATTTTATATATATAAGGTACCAAAAAAAAAAAAGAAGAAAAAAGAAAAGAAGAAAAAAAAGTTCTTTGATTTTTTTTTTTTATTTTTTTGGGAGGGGTGGGAAGAATCCTGTATCTCCCTTTTGTCCGTAACCAGCCTCTTGTTGGAGTCTCTGGTCAGCTTGAGGTCCAGTCCCTTGATTGGTTTCTTAAGTCAGTTTGTTCGAACAGGCAGAAAAATGCTTTGCTTTATCCAAGATTTTGAGATCCCCCTCCCAGGTTAGTTTAATGGGAGGGTGATCTGCTTTGAGAATCACAAAAGAGGGGTGATGAGGCTAGGTTCTGGTAGAGTTGAGGCCTTTCAACAAACAGTAGCTTTTCCCTGGGGCTATTTTGTGAAAAATTCACAGAGCCCACCCTGGAGCCATTCTCAGGGTTTCTGTTTTTCAATTGATTGTGGTGGCTGCTAGAGGGAGGGGCAGCCTCTGGCTCTGGTTACCCAGTGAGGAAAGCCACTCCAATGGCTGGTGCCTGAGCTGGGTGACTTTTCCCTGGATGGAGCTGAGTCTGGCAGGTCACTTCACCGTTAAGTTCTTGTGAGCTGTTAAATGACTCGTTTTATTCCAAGGCCTGAGTTGGAGCTGGCAGCTCCTCCGAGCTTTGTTGGTATCCAAGATGGAGATCACCGGTGCTGGGGGGGGGAGGGGTGGCCTTCCCTCCTCTGCTCCCTGAGAAGGAGTGAGGAAGTCGGGCTTCTACTCACGCCGAGTCTTGGATCCTGGGTCGTCTCTGGTCTGCAAACTGCAGGATGAAGATGTCCGCTCCTTGTCGGTTCTTGCTGGTGTTGAGTAGAATCCTCTCGCCCGGTGCATCTGGCTCCTTCGTCTCGGACTCTCTGTGTGAGCGCTCAGGTATGGCCGCGGCTGCGGTCGCAGCTGCGACCCTGCCACCGCGGCGGCGGCTGCTGGCAGGCGCTCAGATGTGTCTCCTTGTCTTAGCTTCCCCTCTCTTGTCTAACGCTCTGTCCTGTGATGGCACACTTGGTGTGATTCTCTGGCTTAGGACTGTTCACTGGAACTCTAAAACTGCTTTCTATGCGAGAGCTTGTTCAGATTCCAGCTTCTCCTCCGCCATCTTCCCGGAACTCCTAACGACATCACTCTTTATATACGATTATACACTAGAATTTACATAAATGTCTATCTGTCTCCCTGTATACATTTATAGATGCATAATATACACACACGCGTGCACACACACACACACACACACACACATACTGCATGCTAAGCATCTATCTGTTTATATATTGGCAATTCCTACGGCTCGATCTCAGGTCCTCAAATTTGCCCGCCAACTTCACTTGCATCAGACTGGTGTGCTAAAATTTGCCCTTTCATGAAGTGGGCCTGCCAAAACCTTAATCCTGCTGGAAAGCCAACTGTCCCACTTGTTTTCCTTATCAGTGAAAGTCCTGGGTCTCAGGAATGATGTATAATACACAGGAAAATCTATGTCTTATGTAATATGATGCAAAAAATGATATATGTTTAATCATACTCACTAAAGTACATAAGAAATAAATAAAACACAAAATAAAATGAATACATTAACTGCAATATGCAGTGAATATGTGTATGTAAATATAAATCATTTATTTAAAATGTATTTGAATATTATTTTTGCGAGTGCTAGGACTTGAATTCATGCCCTAAGAACAGGCCTGACTTTCTTTTGTTCCAGCATGATGATCTTCCCAATCTCCCATAGTGCTGCAGATTTACCCATACGCTGAGTTCAAATCCCAGGCCTGGCAGAAAAAATGGCCCGAATTCCAAGTCAAGGAGCCTCATAATATTTTAAATATGTTTAATGTATGTATGTATGTATGTATGTTCAGATGAAATGGAAATAGAGCAACTATGAACTCAAAAGGAATGTGTAAAGAAGACATAGGCACAAAGTAGAATATGCCAAGAAATGCTGAAGTATAATTTCAAATAATGTGCTCAGGTTTGAGGGTGTGTTCAAAGTACAGCTTCAGACAATGTAGTTGGATATCTTGGGGGGAAAACTGCTTTAAACTATTCTGGGATAATTGTACAAGTAGAAGCCCCTAACTCTGACTCTAATCAGCCACAACATCATCAACTTAGGGACAATTTTCCAAGGGCAAAGTGAGAAAAAGAAGGCTTATCACAGTTAGTGTTCAGGTTGAAGCAATGGCCATCACATAACTTTTCTTATAAATGTTCATTTATTTTGGAGCATTAAAGTAGGAAAAAGCCAAGTAAATATTCTGCATGTACCTAAATTTAGTGGAACGTATTATATTGGAAGTTATAGATTATGTCTTTTTATACTCTATCTTGGGACAAATGATCTACTGTCAGTTATTTTCTTCTCTTCCCCTCTTTTGCCCTTCCACTTACATAATTATTATTTGAAGCGACAGGCTTGAGCTTGCATTTCTAAATTCTTCAAAATTATCTGAACTATATCATACTTCTGGCAGTCCCTATATCTTTCTCAAGGGAAATATTTTGTCACTACCATTTTTGTCCTATATGATATTGGATATCTTCTTGCCTAATTCAGTCCAAGATATACATTAAACTTATCCAGATATCTCAACAATTGTACCACCATAAAATACTATCTTACTTAGAAAGGGTTATTTTAGTATATCTGGTGAGGTGGCATCTGTCATTTTTGAATGACCCTAAATCATACTTACATGCAATCATGTTAAAAACCAATATGCCACTCAGTAGATGAACGAATTGACAAAATGTGAATTTTGTGGAATTCTATGCTTCCAATTCATAAGGAAATAGAAAGACTTGGAAAAATCCTACTAAGTAAAATCAACAAGCCACAAAGAAACAGATTCGATGGTTTTCCTCATTTGTAATAAGTAGAAAATGTCTAGGATAGTCCTAGCAGATGAACAGAATTTCTCAACAGCTATGTATATATGACCATATAAGATGATGCTGAGCAAAATGAACTCTTGGATATTGAAACAGAGGTTTAACTTTGTGGTTGTTGTTTTTAATGTACTATGTGATTTCTTTTTTCTTTTGTGTTTTCCCCTATGGTTTATCCCCTGCTGTACTTGATTTCAGTATCCTATGTATTGTATATACATTTATTTTAATTTGGCAAGGGAAAAGGCACAACAAAATGGCGAGACAAAGGACAAAGGGCAAACCAATGCAATAGCAATACTTACAAGACAACATGTTGGAAATTTACATTACAACTTGTCAGGAGTATTGGGGTGAAAGAAAAGTCTGAGAAAAATGAGGGAGGGTATAAAAAGTTCAACGTGTTATGTATTCACTGCAATATGCAGTGAATACAATTACTACAACCCCTTCTATATATCACCTTGACAATAAAATTAAATTAAAAAATGACCTGCATAAAATACAATTTCACTGTATTGGTATAGTAAATATTATTCTATGTGTATTACCTTTTTAAAAAAATGAACATTTTGGCTGCTAATTTGAATTAATTACCCCTTTCTTTATCAAAGAGACATCCACTGGAATTTATCAAACTATACAATATTTTCACAATATGCTTGCTATTATATTGAAAAAATATCATTTTTTCATATTTTCTCATAATAAATCAGAAAACAGTTGAATTCTATGGAAACTCCTAACTTTTAAAACTTACTAATTGTTAAGAGGACAGAATATATATGGTCTTCAACATTCCTATGACTACTAACTACTCATTTTCAAATTCTGAAAATGCCATACCAGAGACATTCAAAACTACCTGTTTGCATTTTATTTCCAATGAGGCGTTACATATTTAAAAGTCAACAGAAAAAGTAGATACATTTTGGTAGAAGATAAAACTATAAAATATCTATAATAATTAATTCCTCAAAAGTAAACATTTGTTCATCAGAATAAGCTATTATTTCTATGACAATCAATCCCAATTTTTATTCCATAAAGTCATCCTAGACCAACAGTTTCCAATTTGTAAGGTACATCTTAAAATTCCCTAAATTCACATCATGACTAGCTTATCACTATTGTGAAAAAATACTGCACTTCTGCTAATGTGATGCCCTTCGTCTTGTGGAAAAAAACACTATACTAAACTTTGCTGCATCATTTTCCACCAGTGGTATTCTTGAGATCAGAACACTTGCAAATATTATTTTTATTTTAATATATACTTATATATATTATCTATCATAGATATTCAGGAGATCTGAATATCTGAATATTAAGATCTGAAGATTATGTTTCAAAGCCCACCCAAGCAGGAAGGTTCCTTAAATTCTTCTCTCCAATAAACTGCTCATGAAAATCTAGACACAAGTGGCACTGAGGTTCAAATGGTAGAGCAGTAGCATTGAGCAAAATAGGCTCACGGACAGTGCCCAGACCCAGAGATCAAGCCCTAGGACAAAACAAACAACAAAAACAAAATAAAACCAAACCCCAAACCTTGCATTCTCTCATTGTATACAGAGGTAAATAATTAAGGAAATTTCTTCCTGTGTTTTGTATAGGTAGAAGAAAAAAATGTCACACAATTAATCTCTTCATACTATGTTACACAAAAATCTCAAAAGATTGCTCGCTTTCTAAATTTATAAATTAATATCAATTTGTTGGCAACTATGTCTAGATTATTCACAGTATCATGTTACACATGAACTGTTGGAATTGTCGATCAACTAAGTTCTAATTATACCTCACTTGAAAGAATATTCTAGGCAAATAGAATGCCAGAATCATTTGTGAATTTCTAAATTAAATCTTCTACTTGAAAAGAATTTTGTAGTATCCTATTGAATAGTAAATTACAAACAAAAATATTTATTTTAAATCTAACTTCTAATTTGTATACAAAGCCCTACATTAAATCAATTTTCCTATTATTCAAGGCTTAAACTTTTGTAATCCTTCATCATTTCTTTGGAATCTAACAGAATGATTTTTACTTTTTCAAATTTTTGGTTGGGAATCATGATCTCTTTAGCATGTAGGAATGTTCTGTAATGAAGACAACATTTAAAACACAACTGAGGATTATATATTAGTTGCATTTCAATAGGAAACTTGACTTCTCAAAATATAATCACAAAATTAGCCCAAACTTCCAAATGTGTATGCCTTCCTTGTTTATTTTTTATTCCTTTCTTGGTTTGTTTTATTGAGACAAAATTATACTACCTAGTCCAGGGAATGTATCACTATGTAATTCCACTTTCTAATCTCCTGTCTTAGTCTGAGTGCTAGAATTCCTGGTATGAATCACATTGTCCTACCATTGTTTGTTGGTTTATTTAGATACAGACTCCAATAACATTTTCCACTAGACTGATGGCTCAGACTGTTCATGTACTATGTTCAAAGCTATTCTAACATTTGATACAGGATATGAACATTTTCAGATGCACCTGTAGGGATCTCTGATTCATTCCTTCATGGATACGTTCCCTTTATTAATGATGACTTGACTTTCTATCTCTGGCCCCTACCTATATAATATTCTCAAGCTTTTTTTTTTTGGGGGGGTCCGGTCGTGGGGCCTGAACTCTGGGCGCTGTCCCTCAGCTCTTCAGCTCAAGGCTAGCGCTCTACCACTTGAGCCACAGCACCACTTCTGGCTTTTTTCTTATGTGGTGCTGAGGAATCGAACCCAGGGCTTCATGCATGCAAGGCAAGCGCTCTACCACTGAGCCACCTTCCCAGCCCTATTTTCAAGCTTTTGGGGGGAAAGTTCCCTTGAGGACTTTCTAATATTAAAAATTATCACTTGATTCTAATCTTACGCAGGAAATATTTTCTATTATTTTCTTACTTTTCTAAACATTCTGAGACTTCCCAGACTCCTTTCCATTATTAGGTTTTATTTCTCCAGGAGTATCAACTCTAAAACTAGAAACATTTTTCTGAGTGTAAAATCTAAGCTGTAGCCCAGATTTTTAACTCGAGTTCATATAAAGATAGATGGACATACACATTACATATGCTGAGTGTACACTGTTAGAAATATGATCCTAAGCAAGGTTCAAGTGGCTCACGCTTATAGTCCTAGCTACCCAGGAGGTTGAGACTGAGGATTGCAGTTCAAATCCAGCACGGGTAGGAAAGTTTCTGAGGCACTTATCTCCAATGAAGCACCAGAAAATTGGAGGTTGTGGCTCAAGAGGTAGAGCACAAGCTTTGAGTTGAAGAGAAGAGGGACAATGCCCAGGCCTGGAGTTCAGGCCACACGAGCATCAAAAAAAGAAAAAAGAAAAAGAAAAAGAAAGAAAAAGAGAAAAAGAAATGTGATCTTAGCCACCAGTTCATTGCTAGTATAATTCCTGCTCTCTCAACATGGCCTTTTTTTCAGTTAAGTCCATGCTCTTATATCTGACTTGCTTGGAACCAGAATTATTCTTCCATTCTACTTTTTTACAAATTCGCATGATTAACTAACATGTTTAGAGCTAGTAGAAGAAAGAGAGTGGCCTCATCCTTCATATTCCATTTAGGAGTAATGCTTTCTCTATATCACTCCCATAGATCTACATACTGGTCTTGGCTTTATTGTTTCAAAGTTATCTTATTTGCATCGTCTTCTATAATGCATTGAAACATTATACCTAAACGTAGAACTTCTCTTTCTTCTATTCCTATTGTTTCTCCTTCTACTAACTTATGTAAACTTGGGAACTAATGCACAACACACACACTCACAAAAAATGTTTCTGAGAACCTTCTTCCCACTTAAAATTGGTCTTAATTTACAGAGCACTTAGGAAATTTGAAGTTAATGTACTCCAGGATAATTTTTTTTCGTTTTTTTATTGTGAAAATGGTGTAGAGAGGGGTTTGAGTTACATAAGTAAGTTAATGAGTACATTATGTAACGAGCATTGTTATCTCATTTGTTTCTCCCCTGACATCCTTTTTCTTCCCACGGTCCCAAATCCCCCTCCCATCCCCAGATTGTAAAGTTCGTTTTCAACATAGAGTCTTGTTCATCTCATTGTTACAATGGGTTATACTGTGTCCTTGTTTCAGAATTTTATTTCCCTTCCACTCCCACAGTAGAAAAATGTATATGCAAGATGCAGGTCACCAACATCAAATACAGTGAAAATGGGTTATACCATGGAGGAAGAAAATAGAACATAGACTAAAAAAATCACAGCATGGTAATAAAAGAGTTCCTGCTTGACTTGACTCCCTGCTGCCTCTGACTGTCTCCAGGTCTAGGAGAAGCTTGGGAATGGGCAAGCGGCGCACTTACCTTTCCTCAGACCCGGTCTGTCTTCTGTGGGATGGACCAAGACCCAACATCTGGCACCCAACATGGGGCACGAAAGGAAAATATTCCAGCCGAGGCTAAGGGGTCTCTAAGGGTAAGTGAAATCCTTAGTATGGGTAATGCTATCTCAGAGGAGGAGGAGGAGGGGGCAACATTAGGCCTAGAGGGAGTAAAAGAGGACTTGGGAAGTGGTAAGGAAAAGGGGTTACCCCTCTGACTTGGGTGCCCCTGACAGTCCTATGCCCTCACCCTAATCCCACAATTTAGGGGGGGAGGTACAGTGCCCTATGCGGCCCTGCAGAGGAACCTGGGAGATCTGGACCCCTACAGACCTTCCACAGAGAAGCTGAGGGCTGGAAAAATAACCTACGCTGAGTCCTATCCTGTAAAGGAAGGGCCACCCAGGAGCCTGGACCCTGGGCCAAAGGATTCAATTCCCCAAGTGTATTCAGTCAATCTGGCACCAGAGCTAACAGACCCTTGGAATGGTATCCATGGGAAGCCAAGGATATTAAACAACTCCGCAAGGCAGTGGCAGAGCATGGTCCGAACTCTCCTTGGGCCCAGACCCTATTACAGGACATTCCTTATTACCAGTGTGTCCCTAAGGATTGGCTAGATGTGGCCAAAGCAGTCCTCACCAGTTCTCAGTTTATTAAATCGTGTGCCTTCTTTAAGGAGGAATGCAGATGGCAGGAGGAGAATACCTGGGAGGCTCAATCCACAGTACCGATTACTTATGCCATGTTAACAGGGGCAGGGGAAGGGTACTCCACCGGCATCCAACAGGCCGCAATACCTGGCCTGTACAGTGACCAGGTGAGACAGGCAGGACTTGCTGAGTGGTACTAATTGGATGAAGGGCCCACTGAGTCTGCCATAGCATGAGTAAGACAAAAACTGGGTGAGCTTCTACCTGATTTTATAGACCGAGTCCAACAGAGTGTTCACCACAAGTCGCCAGCAGGGGACCTCCGAGATCAATTTTTTAAAGCTACTGCTTTGGGAAGGGATGAATGCAGACCACCATGTAACCTGCATGGGATTGAGAGAGTGTTCCCTGATCACATGAGTGGTGGCCTTGCAGGATGTGGAATGCAACAGCCCCAGGCCCAATCATTATCTTTACCTTTAAAGGCTCAGACATCTGCAATGTCTAAGGCTATTACCCAGGCTCTGGCAGCCCAGGGCCAAGGAACCCCAAAGCCATTAGTGAGAGGGACTTGTTTTAAATGCGGACAGGAGGGCCCCTTTAAGCCAGACTGTTCACAACAAGCCCCCCTGCCCCCCACCCCCTGCCAACCAGCCCAGGGGGTCCAAACCACTCCCTACACCCTGCCCCAGGTGCAGGAAGGGATACCATTGGAAAAAGGATTGTCGATCCAAGTTTGATTTAGATGGGAAGCCTTTAAACTAGGGGAGGGACATCCTCCAGCCCCGTTAGCTCAAGGAGGAACCCCTTCTGCTGTAAGGCCCAGGCAGCCTCATGGCAGGACAACCCAGGCCCATTGGACCATCCCCCTGGGGGAAGGACTCCACCCTAAAATGAGTATTTTCATAGGTGTAAAGCAGTTTCACTGCCTAATTGAACTGAGGGCAGATTGACCCATACTCAGGGAGGAGGAAGTTCCCTAGGACTGGAAGCTTGCACACGGGCTCCCAATATTGGGGGTAGGGGGCAAATCCTAGTCCAAAAAGTTGGTCGCCCTTATGAAATGGACTAGCTTAGATGGAGAGCAGGGAAAGATATGCCCTTTAGTGGCAAAAATCCTCACCACCAATTTACTAGAGCAAGACATGCTAAGACAAATGGATGCTGTCGTCACTACAGACCATCGAGCATCCTATGATGATATCCTGAATGGAGAAGAATCACAAAGGCTTAAACAGGATCTAGAGGGAGATAAGAAAAAGATTTTTTTTAACTTTCATAAGTACAGAGAAGAACATAAGGGACCCACTTGGGTGCACCCCCAATCCTAAAGGCAATTGTCCCCCAAGTACCTCCCATTAGGTGGAAACCAAGAAGCCCTATTTGGGTGGAGCAGTGCCACTGACCAAACCTAAACTTGTAGCACTCCACCTTTCGGTAGAGGAACAGATAAAACTTGGGTAAATACTCCCTTCTGTGAGTCTTTGGAACACACCTGTATTTGTTATCCAAAAAGCATCCGGGGCTTGGTTCATGCTCCAAGATCTACGAAAGGTAACTGAAAGGATGGAGCTAGTAGGAATTCCCTAAGAGGAATGCCCTGGACTCCTGCTTCAGAAGATACCTTGGTTGTAATTGATATTAAAGATGGTTTATTTTCGATCCCCTTGCATCTGAATGACTGAAAGAAATTTGCCTTCTCCATCCCTTCTCTTAATTTTTTCCCATCCTCTTTGGGGATTTGAATGGTTATTGCTGCCACAGAAAATGGCCAATAGCCTGGCCTTTTGCTAACAATACTTGGCCACACTTTTAGGGCCTGTGTTGGGTTGAGACACCTCCCATCCCTATGCCTACATGGATGACATAATTCTGGGGCACCAAGACCTGGGCCGCCTGGAGGGCCTTCTAGCCCAGGTTCTCACCATATTAAAAAAAAGGGGAGTTTTACCATAACCCTAAATAAAATTCAAATAGTACCTCATTTTTATGGTGTTCGGATCCCACCATACCTTGACTCAGGCCAGCCCCCTTAAGCCTTTGCTGGATATTCCAGCATCTCTGTCCCTAACCCAACTTCAAAGTCTTTTAGGAGAAATCAATTGGCTGTTGCCATGGGTTCCCATCCCTAGAGATAGTCTTGTGTCCTTATTCACCCGACTAAAAGACAGGACACCCCAAGAAGTTATTACAATTACAAGCAGCCATTGGGCAATATTTTTACAGTTCCAAAGAGCCCTGGATGAACTTTCCCTGAAGAGGTATTCTATTCTTAAGCCATTTTCCCTCTCGTTGTTTGCAGGTGTTACATTGATTTCTGCAGTTTTAAGTCAAACGGGGGAAGCCATTAGAGTGGGTTCACACTCCCCTGGGGGACACACCTCAGGTGTACTCTCAGGCAGACCAACTTGCTGATGCTATTGTCAAGGGAAGGACCCAATCCCAAAGGCATTATGGCCTTGACCGTCACTCCACTGTTTTTCCTTTTTGGATGGCAGACGTTGAGTGTTCACTTGAGCCAATGCTCAACTTGCTCTCTCCCTGGAAGGGTTTCTAGGTCAAATTGACTGCCATTATGGGTCTTCTAAATGGACCGTCATGTTATGGTGACTTCTCTATTTTCTCCTACACCTATTCCTGGCTCCTTCCATGTTTTTACTGATGGAGGTAAAACAGGTTCTGCATATGCAACCTTTGAGGAGCAACAAAAGACCCCAAGCCAACAAAGATTTCAACCTTGTCAAGGGTCAGCACAATAAAAAAAGTTTGCCGTAATTATGGTCCTTCAGGGCATTCAAAAACCCTTTAATTTGTATTCTGATAGTTTATATGATTAACTTGCTCCCTCATGTTCCCCAGGCACATATTAAGCTGGATGGAAACCGTATTTTCCCATTATGGACACCCTTAAGGGCCTATTAGATGGACAGGGAGCCCCTATTCGTATTAAACATTTGAGAGGGCATTCAAAACTTCCTGGGTTTTTATCCATGGGCAATAATTGGGCAGACCAGTTAGCTACTGGCCCACAAGCTTTAATGTTACAAGAGGCCATCCATTTACATGATTTAACCCACAATAATTGGAGAGGTTTTCAACATAGATTTCCTCAGATTCCTGTAAAGGACCTCAAAAAGATAGTACATACCTGTAAAACATGCCAGCCCTTCTTAAAAGTACCCCCGCTACAACCACCAGAGGTAAATCCCAGAGGCCTCAAACCCAATGTCCTCTGGCAAACTGATGTGACTCATTTTCCAGACTTTGGTAAGCTTAAATATATTTTTGTTTCTATAGATACCTATTCAGGAGCATGTTGGGCTACAACACATACAGGAGAAAGAACTAAACATTCAGAAGCACATTTACTTCAATGCTTTGCCACCTTGGGTCTACTAGCACAAGTTAAAACTGATAATGGACCTTGTTTTGTTAGTAAAGCAATGTCAGAGTTCTCTAACAGATGGCATATTACTCATACTACAGGAAATCCCTATAATCTCCAAGGCCAAGCAATTACAGAAAGAAATCACCAATGTCTTAAGGAGCAATTAGTAAAACAAAAAGGGGGAGTTAACCCCCATATATAGTTACAGATAGCTTTGTTTACCATTAACATTTTAAATTTTTCAAAAGGGGCAATTGAATCCAGGTTTCAGAAGCACTGGGGACAACTAAGTCCTAAGCCCCAAGTGAAAGTCAGGTGGAAGGACCCCCTGACACAACAATGGAGTGGACCTGACCCCCTAGTTACCATGGGCAGGGGATTCAGATACGTTTTTCCCATAGGGGAGACAGCCCCCATTTGGATCCCAGCCAGGAACTTTAAGGTTTTACCCATTTCTTCTATACAGGAAGAAGCCCAAGGATAAACTAACCAACAAGGAAAGTAAAACGGCTATGCTGGTCGAGGATTGTGCTTAAAAGAGGGAAAGCTAAAAAGATATTTACTAACCATCCCCAAAGGCAATCAGCCTTTGAGAAACTCTTGCATTCTTTAACAATTGCAGATGGTGATGCTCCAGCTGTTGGCTGTCCTGACCCTCCCAGTCCTGGCAATGGCCCTACGGAATCCACATCAACCTCAATGGGTTACCTGGGAGGTGATCAGCATTGGCAATGGAGAAATCATCAACAGCACCAAAAGGAAGCTGTCCCTTCGACCTGGTGGCCTGAGGTTTATTTTGACATATTTGACCTGGCTAGAGGATCCTGGGATGTTGGAGATTGAGACCCCCTTTACCAAGGATAGGGTCAGTATGGGGGCCGCGAGGATGCACTGTGCCTCATGTGTGGTACCCCCAATACCCAGGCTGCTCCTATGCTTTAAAGAGGTCAACCTTATAAGATAGTGACTTTTATATATGTCCCAGAAGTAATCTAACTGCTTCGGACATTTCTAACTGTGGTGGGGCTGAAGTTTATTAACTTTACTGAGGAGGGAAAAAGGATAACTAACTGGGAGATGAGCAGGATGTGGGGTTTGCGGATATATTGAAAAAGATAGAGCCCAAGAGATCCAACGCATGGCTCTCCGTGTCTATTATGATAAGCTCATTGCTGAAGATTACTCCATACTTTATGTGAACCACGGAAAGAGGAGGTGCCAATTGGGCAAACCCCATAAGAGGTGCCCTGACCTGAACCTTAGCAAAGAGGTGGGTTTGCCATTAAAACAAAAAGGATGAATCTGTAGGGCACATGGACAGCAAATGTGGCGCTGAGAGACAGTTGAGTGGACAGAGTCCGAGTTGTTTATGTTAAAATCTGACTGTGTACCACAACCAGGTAAAGTGACGTCTGTACTTGAATAGCTCGAAAGACAGCAGGGAAAGTATAGAAAGCTTAGGTGCATGATAAGGTGACCTCTACAGTGATTGGTTGGTTCCTTTTCCTCCCCTTCCATGCCACACGGTTTTTTGCTTTAAAAATTGCTTGCTGCATGGTGATAAACGAGTTCCTGCTTGGCTTGACTCCCTGCTGCATCTGACTGTCTCCGGGGCTATTGGAGGCTGGCGAATGGGCCAGCAGCACACTTACCTTTCAACAGACCCCATTCATCTTCTGTGGGACAGATGAAGATCAAACAGGTAGGAGAACAAAGGAGGAAGCAACAATGCTCAATAGGAAATGTACTCATTACTTTGTTAATGTAACTGTAACCCCTCTGTACAACATTTTTACAATAAAAAACATACAAAAAATAATGTAGTACTCAAAGAAGCACTTTGGGGTAAGGGAAGGATATCTGAATAACTACAAAATTCTACATTGCTTTTTTTTAACTGTTCAGTATGGAACTGAATAAACATAAATGCTTCCATTAAAAATTTGAAGTCACTGTCTTGGAACTGAGGCCAGTATTTCTGCCATTGAAGGGATTTGAGCTCATTGTCCAGGTAACTCTTTTACACCATTAGTGAAGGGGAAGCTCACTCTCCTTGAGGAAAAGAAATTCAAGCTAGAGTTCCCAGGGCCTGCATTGAGGCCCTGCAATGTAAAAAATATTTCTATACATGTGTAATATATGATATATATGTACATATGCATGTTTATTATATATTGATTATTTTAATTATTGATTTTGTATTTATTTTATTTTATTCATTTTATAGTTTATCGTATTTCGTATTATTATACACATGATATTTATTATGTTTTGTACATCTATTATAAAATTATACACAATAAAGCAGGTCATTGACTTGTTTTTCATTAATACTTTATTAAGTGTTGAAAAATGATACATAATTAAATGGAGGCATTATTCACAGTCATCACATGTTTAGAGTCTCTCCCAAGTATGAGCTTTGTCTTAGTTATCTTTTGACAACTTTCTATAGGGATTCCTTTAGATGATTTATACTCAGAAGCCTTTTCTTGAGGATAGGCAAGTTGTGGAATAAAATTGTAAGGGTGGGGCTGGGAATGTGGCTTAGTGGTATAGAGCTTGCTGAGCATGCATGAATGCCAGGGTTTGAATCCTCAGTGCCACATACTCAGAAAAACCCAGAAGCTGTGGAGTGGCTCAAGTGGTAGAGCGCTAGCCTTGAGAAAAAGAAGCTCAGAGACAGTACCCAGGCACTTAGATCAAGCCCCAGGACTGGCAAAAACAATAGGCCAGATGCTGCTGGCTCACTCTTGGAACCCTAGCTTCTCAGGAGACTGAGATCGGAAGACCAAAGTTCCAAGACAGCCTACACAAGGAAAGCCTGTTAGACTCTTATCTCCAATGAATCACCAAAAGACCTCACATGGCGCTGTGGCTCAAGTGGTAGAGTGTTTGCCTTGAGCTGAAGGGTGCAGGGACAGCACCCAGGCTTCAGTCTGAGAAAAACAACTGGATAAAGAGTGAGGGATAATCAAAGTACTTTTCCTATTTGCTAATTATGAGAATATTTTCTGGAAAATGAACATTGATATACACCAGAGTTGGAGTCAGGGCTCAAGGTTCAAGTATAGCAGATCCATATGCCCAGCCTCTCAGACTCTAACATTATAACCTTGTGTCCTACAGAGTTCTGAAAGGTCCAATGTTGAAAGGCATAATATGCTCCCCAAGCCCTTTGTGATAAGCACTTGACTCCTATTGTCAATGTCATTACAGTTCTGAACCTAGCACAGCACAATAGCTCAGGCCCATCACTCTAGCTCAGGAGACTGAGGTCTCAGGATCACAGGGTGAAGCCAGCCAGGGCACGAAAGTCTACGACACTCTGACTTCCACTTCTGAAAGGTGAGATGTTCAAGAGATTCCTATGTTTCCCTTGCTGATGAGAGGTTACTTGCACTCTAAATGTTCTTAGAGTTCTCAAGCTATAGAAACAGGAAAGAAACATTGTTGACCCATCCTGGGTTCAAATGAAGTTCTCAGGATCCAAGCCTTAGCCCTGTTATCAGGAAGAACTCCAGTGTAACACTGAATTTGAAGGACAGAAAACAGTTTCAAAAGCCGGGCTAGGTGAAGAGACCTAGGCCTGTAGGATTAGGAGGCAGAATGTACACACTCAAAAGGGAAGTGAGCTGTAAAACCACTTCATTCATTCCAGGCATAGCCTGCAAAGAGGAAACCTCAAACATTTGTTAGAGTTACACTAGGGTCAGGCTTTTCTCAGCCTCTTCAAACAATGACTAATTAACCTTCTTCCCTCAGGTGAAGGGAGCCTCAGGGTATCTTTATGTTAATTATAGAGAGCCAGTTTAATGGGGGAGAGGGGAGAAACAGAATCGAAAAACCCTACGCTCTGGTCTTAGGGAGTAGGTTTTTGACTCTCTGTCAGATTTGAAGGCCCTTCTACCTCTTCCAGTCCATTCTCCTTCCTTCGTTCTCCACATCATTAATGCAAATCCCCAGTCCAAGGGTAGGCAGGGTCCATTCTCTCCTATCTCCAAGCACCTGAGTTAGAACCTGGCTCTGCCCTCTTGGCTCTTCTGCTGCCTGAGAAGTGGGATAGGGACAGTCTTCCTGCTCTGTGGTGTGTGATGGCGATTCTGGTGGCCTAGAGCACTGAAGAAGGCCTCATGACTGGGAATTGTTCCCTTCTTTCCTCCTGAAGTTTAAGACCAGATTCACCTATCCTCTATCTATCTATCTATCTATCTATCTATCTATCTATCTATCTATCTATCTATCCATCTATCTATCATCTACCTACCTACCTACCTACCTACCTACCTACCTACCTAGTGAGCTAGCTATATCTTTGTCAGTTCATGGGTTGAACTCAAGGCCTTGGCACTGTCTCTAGCACTCTACTACTTGACCCATAGCACCAATTCTGGCTTTTTCTGTGTATGTGCTACTGAAGAATCGAACCTAGGGCTTCTTACATGCTAGGCAAGCACTCTCTCACTAATCCACATTCCCAGCCTCCTCATCTTTTTCTTAATGGTAGTTTTTATGTAAGTTTGCTACCAACTTATGTCCCCAAGTTTAAATTTCTGAATACTGGTTATTTCTACGAATCCTGATCGTCTCTTCTCCTGCCTGATTTGTGATTGTTTCTACTTGGCCTCAAAATAAAATTTAAATAAAGTCTGCTGAGATCTTAAGTATGCATCATATAAGGACACAGGCCTAGAACCATGGAATAGAATAGCCATGGCCAGAAATGAAGAGAATGATGTGGTATGTGCAACAAGTGTATCTGAAAAATAAATCAGTAAATAAAAGCAAAAGCAAAGCATATGATCTGTTTGTACTCAGGGTAATATACACCCATAAGTAGATAGGGTACTGGTACATAATTTGGCCTTCTCTTTTTGAATTTGTGTGGCCATCCCAGGGCTTAAACTCAGGGCCCCATGCATTCCTCAGTTGTTTTGCTCAAGGCTGAGGCTCTACCTCCGCCACAGCTCCACTTCCAGCCATCTGATCATTAATTGGATATAGGTCCACCCAGGCTTGCCTGGTCTGTCCTGTATCTCCTGCTCGGCTCTCTCAAAGCTGGAGGTCTACCGTCTGGGCCACTGCTCCTCTTCTGGTTTTCTGGTAGTTTATTGGATATAAGAGTCTCACAGATTTTCCTGCTCAGGCTGGCTTTGGATGGCGATCTCCTGAGGAGGCTTCAAGCGGCTTTCCTCATGGATTTACTGAGAAGCTGCTCCACACAAAACCTTAGTCCAAATCTTGGGAGGTACTAGCAAAACAGAAACATGAAGATGCTTCTAGTGTGTTCTAGATACTTGTTGGAGACACATAACACTCATAAATATTGGATCATTTTATAGGGGAAAGGAGCAATGCAGAAAGTACGAGGATCACTCCAGATTTCAGTACTCTCATCCTGAGACAGTAAATTCACTGCAGCTCAAAGCTAAGCGACAGAGCTGCATGAACTGTGGACCTTAGCTCACAAATCCTATGACACTCATTTCCCACTTTTGGCTGCTAAACTGTGACCAGAGGGGAAAATGAGGAGAGAAAATGCTTCTTAGAGAAAGCAGCTATAAAGAACATTGGGTAGTTTAATTATAAATTCAAACTATTGGAATCACCCTTGAAGAAATTAGGTTGTCTAGATTAAAAAATGAAGAAGTAAAGAAAGGCAGGTGCCAGGGTCTGCTGACTATAATCCCAGCTCCTCAGGCAGATGAGATGTAGAGATTCTCATTTTGAGTCCAGCCCAGTTAGGAGAGTCCTTGAAATGCTTTTTCTAAGAGATAACAGAAAAACTCAGAAGTGGGACTGTGATTCAAGGCTAATGCACTACCCTTGTGCAAAAGGAGCTCAGGGACAACCCCTAGGCTCATAGGTCAACTCCAGGACCTCCCCCCCCCCCAAAAGAGCCTTTACCTCCATGTCTTTGTGTATATATGGATGCATTCCTATTGGTGAAACACCAGAGTAGCTGTTATGAATGGCACCAAGCTAGAAAATTTGTTCTCAATACAATGATTTCATAGCACAGAGACAGCTTTCATGACAGTGCATGTTCTGGGGATACCATGAGTGGGCCCAGTGTAGCCTAAAGGATTCTCTGTACCCCAGGCCTGCTGGAAGATGTCTCTCTCATTGTCTGGACAGGCAGACAAAAGGCCTAACTCCTGTACAGCTGTGTAAGGAACAACTCCATCCAAGCCAATTAGTGAGGATGAGTGTGGGCAGGCTCTGAATGCCAAGAGAAAAAGGCCTCTTTGTACCCCAAGCTATCTCTCACCCCAGTGCTCTGTTTTGACAGGAAGCCTTCATTTGTGCCACCCCCCGTGACAAGCCAAGTTTCCTGCACTTACTCTGCCTTTGTCAGACTATGTTCCCGTGTTCAATAGAGTGCTAAATGTAATTCAGGAGTCCTTCTGGAACACAATTATGGCTCTGAACCTAATGAAATGTTTCATTGCAGGCGATGATGGGGCTATGATGCCTCTCCTTGGTTTCCTGAAGCTTGGGAAATCCAAGCATATGTCGGATATCACAATACTTCCTGTCACATGGAGCTGGTGAAGCTCATGAGGTTTTGAAATCTTTGACCTCTCCTAGTTGGATCCAGGGTGGCTAGGTTTTGAGCACAAAGCCTGTGTTCTGGCCATGAGCTCAGAGCAGAACTCTATTGCTTGGCCATTTTGTGTCACAGCTTCTGCTTTCTCTCTCTCTCTCTCTCCTTCCCCCTCTCTCTCTCTCTCTCTCTTCTCTGTCTCTCTCTCTTTCTCTCTCTCTCTCTCTCTTCTGTCTGTCTGTGGTGTGTGTGTGTGTGTGTGTGTGTGTCTGTGTGTGAATACACTAGTCCTGGAACTTGAACTCAGAACATGAGCATTGTACTTAGTTTCTCTTGTAAAAATATAGCCGTTTCCCACTTGAGCCACAGAGCCAATTCAGGCTTTATTCTGTAATGTAATCAGGCCCAGGGTTTCATATATACAAAGCACTCTACGCCTAAGGCACATTCACAGCCCTTTATTTCAGGTTTGTTAGTATGTTTCTGTCTTTTTGTTTTTGTTGTTGTCGGTTGTAGGAGTTGAAGTCTGGGCCCTGGGTGCTGTCCCTGAGTTTGTTAGCACAAGTCTTGTGTGCTAACACTTTAGCCACAGAGGCATTTCAGGTTATCTGAGCCTCAATATTCCTGTCTGCATAATCATCTCAATTGTGGAACTCTTAAAAGGACCAGATGAAAGAATGCACCCTGTGAAGGACACAGCACATGGCACTCTTTGAAGGACTCAGCACACAGCACCCAATGCGTAAATATGAAGCACTGTGGGGGAAGGGGCTGCTCACAGTGCTGGAAGACAAGAAAGTCAGGCCTGTTCCCAGGGCCTGAACACAAGTCTTAGCACTCATATATTTTAAGTACATGATTTATATTTACATACACAATACTGCATATTGTGGTTAGTGTAGTTATTCATTTTGTGTTTTATTTATTTATTATGTATATTAGTGAGTATGATTACGAATATAACACTTTTTACATCCTATTCCATAGGACATAGATTTGCCTGTGTATTAGACATCATTCCTGAGACCCTGGATTTTCACCAATTAGGAAAACAAGTGGGACAATTGGCTTCTTCCACCAGGATTAAGTTTTTGGCAGTTCTGTGATTTGAACTCTGCACTTAGAAGGCCCACTTCATGAATGGGTCAGTGTTAGCACACCAGTCTGATGCAAGTGAAATTGTCGGGCAAACTTGAGGACCTGAGATCAAGCCCTAGGATTGGCCAATATATAAACACATAGATGTGTAGATGCAGTGTGTGTGTGTTTACATATCTATATGCAGCTATACATGTATACAGAGACAGACATTTATGTAGATTCTAGTTCATAACTATATAAATTGATGTCTATATCTAATTTTATATATTCTATTACTACCAATTATTTGGTCTAAAATAATGTCTCCATTAATTAATCACAATAGAAGACTTAAAAGTACTAAATTAATCAGTGACTTGAATTTATTGCATACAATCTTATACTAGAATGACTAGCTAATTAGTAATTCAATTAGTACATTTCAAACATTCTATTAGTGTTCCTATACATAGGAACATAGGCTCTTCAGCAGTGTGTAGGTGCCAGTCCCAGGATCCAACTCAGGGCCTAGGTGTGTGGGTTAGGCTCAGGCTTCACTGACAGCCCACCAGCCTTCAGCCATGCTAGGTCACATTCAATTTTCAAGCACACCCAGGATGGTCAAGTGCAAAGGAAACAAAGGTAAAACGGTTGTGTAAACTTCCTGTTTTTCACCCTCCTCCATTTGCGTTGGTTTGATTTTTTTTTTTTATTTTTATTTTTTGCCAGTGCTAGGAGTTGAATTTGGTCCTAGGATCCCTGGATCATCTGTGGGTGTAAAAGCTGCACCCCAGCCTAGGGTAATCATGGTTTAAGACACAATAAAATGCTTCCTTGAGCAAAAAGGGCTCAGGGAAAATGTCTAGGCTAACAGTTCAAGCCTCAGGACCTGCCACACAAAAAAGAGCCAGTAACTACATGTGTCTGTGTATGTATGCATGTATTTCTACCAGTGAACATCAAGAGTTGCTATGTTGAAAGGCACCCAGATAGGAAATTTGCTTTGAATAGAATTATTTCATTGCACAGATAATTCATTCAAGACAGTGCTGGATCTGAGGCTCCCCCTCACTGTTCCCAGTGTAGCCTCAGCATTTCTCCACACCCCAGGCTGCTGGAGGAAGTCTGCCTCATTGTTGGAACAGGCAGACAAAAAGCCTCACTCCAGTACAGCCCTGTAACAAACAATTTATGCGGGGCAATTAGTGAGGATAAGTGTGGGCAGACTCTGAAGGCCAGGAGAAAAAGGCGACTTTGTTCCACAAGCTCTTTCCCCAGTGCTCTTTTTTGACAAGAAGCCTTCATTTGTGCTGCCTCTCAGGTCAGGCTAAGTTCCCTGTACTTATCCTGTCTTTGTTAGACTATATCCCAGTGTTGAAACAAACTGCTACCACTAATTCAAGAGTCCTTCTGGCAGACAACTGGGAGCTGAACCTAATGAAATGATTCATTATTGGCAAGGGTACCTCCCTGGGTTTCTGGAAGCTTGCTAAATCTAAGCTTATGTGTAATATCACAGTGTTTCCTGTCATCTAGGGCTGGTGAAGCTCATCAGGTTTTGAAACCTTTGACCTCTCCTAGTTAGGCCCTGGGTGGCTAGGTTTCTTGGTTGAAAACAGGACCAGGGTGCTGACCATGATCTCAGACCAGAAGCTCTTTGCTTTACTTTACTTTACTTCTGGTCTCTGTGTGTGTGTGTGTGTGTGTGTGTGTGTGTGTGTGTGTGTGTGTATGTGTGTGTGTGTGTGTGTGTGCGTGTGTGCACAGGAACGCATGCATGTGCACATGCACCAGTCCTGGAGCTTGAACTCAGGACCTCAGCACTCTTCCTGAGTTTCACCTATACAAGGATAACACTCTACCACTTGAGCCACAGAACCACTTCAGGCTTTTTTTCTAGTGATGTGATACTGAGGATTCAAACCCAGGGTTTCATATATATAAAGCACTCTTCCCCTAAGACCCATTCCCAGCATTCTACTTCAGGTTTCTTTTCTTGTAAGTTGGAGGAATTGAAGTCTGAGCCTGGGTGCTGCTCTTAGCATTTTAGTTCAAGCTCTACCACTTGAGCTACAGCGCCCCTTCAGGCTTTCTGGTCTTCACTGGAGAAAACCATCTCAAGGAATTTCCTGCCCAGGCTTGCTTTGGACCATGATCCCCAGCTCTCAGGCTCTTGAGTAGCTAGGATAACAGGCCCGAGTCAGTGGCAACCTGCTTCCACTTCAAGTTGCTAAGTGGTGAGTAGGATATAAGAGTCTCATGGGATCTTTTGTGTCTGGGATAGTTTTGAACCAAGATCGTCAGATCTCAGCTTCCTGAGTAGGCAGGTTGAAAGACCTCAGCTACAGACGCCTAGGGTCCTTGGCTACACCTGATAGGGCACTAGCCATGAGCCTAACAGGGAAGGGTCTGTGCCTAGGCCCTAAGTTCAACATTTACGACAGAGAAAAATAAACCAAAACAATTGTCTGCAGGAGACAACTCATTAGAGTTCAGTACATACATAATTATAGTCTTAACATGGGGACATATCTGAGTCTCAACTTTCTCATCTGAATAATCATCTTAGTTTTGGAGCTCTTACAAGGATCAGCTGAAAGAATGCACCTTGTGAAGGACTCAGCACACAACACCTCATGAAGGACTCATCACATAGCTGTATCCCACAAGCTATCACTAGAATTAGGATGTTTTCATCAGTATCACCATTCTTTCAGAAACATGTCACAAACTGCACAAAGTTCACATCTAATTGTTTAGAGGGATGGGTTTTTTTTTAGGGAGGGAGTTAGCCACGGTATTGCTCTGAAAGGTTGGGGCTACTGTCCTAAGATCTTTAGCTCAAGGCTAGAGCTCTACCACTTTGAGCCACAGCTCAGAGTTTTGCAGACTTCCTGCCAGGGCTGGGTTTTAAACCCACCAGTGTCAGATCTCAGCCCCCAAGTATCTTGAATGACAAGGATGAGTGAGTCAGCAGCATCTGGTTCCATGGAGTTGGGTTGCAGCGGTTTACTTCTGGCTAAGTCAGGTTAGATGGCAGCTGTCAGCATCAGACTCCCAGCTTGCTCTGTGATGACGTATTTGCAGTCTTATTCTTATATGGTTGCATTCAAAACATTATTTATTTATTTTTGGTGCCAGTCTTCGGTCTTGAGTAAGAGTCTAGACATAAGCTTTTATGCTCAAAGCTAGTGCTCGATTGTATGAGGGACTGCTCAACTTCCAGATTTTTCTGTGCATGTGGTAGTGAGGAATCGAACCCAGGTTTTTGTACATACTAGGGGAACACTCTACCACTGAGCTCCAGGAGTGACAAGTGTATAAACAGATACATGTGTAGATTGGTAGATAGATAAATAAATGTATATGTATAAAACAAGAGAGATGTCTGTATACTATGAAATTGCATATATATACGATATTATTACCAATTATTAGCAACTAAATTATTCCTTCCTTTATAAGTATCCTGACTGAATAAATAATAAAGTATTAATTGAAAATTAGTCAACGAATTATAATTGTGTACAATTTTATAATATGAAAATCATACACTACTAATTTAATTGTTACTTTTATAACATTCCATTTGTACGGATGTAATATCGGAATGCATTTCTTAGACCATCCCACCATTCATTAGTGGCAGTCCCAGGATTCGACCTCCAGGTTTAAGTTGCCAGTTTTGGCTATGTCTTCCCTAATAGCCCACCAAACATCAGCAATGCAAGTTCATGTGTACTTTCTAGGCCTTGTCACTTAGACCCAGGATGGTCACAATTCAAAGGAAAAAAATAAAGTAAAACCACCTTCTTGAACTTCTCAATTTTATCCTTTTCCTTATTATTTTTGCCAGCCCTGAGATTTGAACTCGGGTCCTAGGAAACCAGGGTTGGCTGTGGCAGAGGTGCCAAGACCTAAGTTCAAGCCCCGTGCTTGGCAAATAAGTAAATAAGTAAGTAAGTAAGTAAATAAATAAATAAATAAGGCCCTGACATGCAATTTGCATCATTGTTCTGGCAGGCCTGGGATTGAACTCAGAGTCTGGGTAACTCTATAGCATTGTGGGTGAAGGGGAAGCTCACTGACCTTAAAGACAAGAAATTCAGACCAGTTCCCAGCATCTGAATTAAAGCCTCAGCATAATATTCATATATGAGATCTATTTACATACATGGGTTTAATGCATATATGGTTTATTACCCTTATTTATTTAGTATTATACATATAACACTTCATTTATTACATCGTATCATCTAGATTATATTTACATATGGATTATACATCGTACTGAGACCCAGGACTTTCACAGAAAAGACAAAAATTTGTCAAATTGGCTTCTAACTTCATGAATAAATTTTTGGCCTTGCTAGGATTTTAACTCACAGCCTAGAATGCCCAATTCATAAATGGGGTCTCAGTCTTAGCACACCAGCCTCTAGCAAACTGAGCTGGGAGGAAACTCTGAGGACCTTAGATCAAGCCACCGTAGTGCCCAATATATATATTGATAGATATGTATGTGTATATACAAAAATATATAATATAGGGAAAAATAGGGAATGTGAGGATATTCAATTATGTATATTATTACCAATAATTAGTCATTACATTATGCCACTATTTAATGAAGTATCATGGTAGAATACTTATAAAAGCATTAATTAAAAATTAGTCAATATCCTTCCATAGAATGGAAAACATAAATCCAATAATATTTGTGTGGCATTCTAAAATAGAATCATGAATTAACTGCAAATTTAATTATTTCTTTTATAACATTCCATTAGCATTCACAAAAATAGGAATGAGTTTGTCAGGATCTCCCTCCATTTGTGGGTAGCAGTCCTAGCATTTGAACTCCAGGACTGGGTAGTTTACTTCGAATGCAAACCATTAGAATGACACCTTGAAAATTTCAGATTGTCATGATTAAAAAAAGAACAACAAGAAGAAAAGAAACCCAGGTGTCAGTGGCTCCTGCCGGTAATTCTAGCTCCTCAGAAGGCTGAGATGTAGAGAATGCCAATTTAAATTCAGCCAGGGCAGCAAAGTCGGCAACACTCTTATTTCTAAGAGATCACAGGAAAAAAAAAACACCATGAGTGGGGCTGTAGCTCAAGTTGCAGAGTGCTTCCCCTGAGCAAAAGGAGCTAAGGGACAAGGCCTAGGCTCATAGTTAAACCCCACACCTGCACCCTCCCCCCCAAAAATGGGAGCAGTAACTGCATGTCTCTGTGTATGGATGGATGATGTATGGATGATGGGCATTCAGCAGGTTGCCCATGCCCAGCCGCCCCAACCTGGGCCAGGTGGGACAAGCCCTCAGAGAATACTAACTCTGAGCCAGCAGCTTGAATAAAGCATCACTCTGCCATTTAATAACTGAAGCCCTGAAGGCTTTTCTTGGGCTGGTGTGTGGAACGGATGCATTATGTTCTAGCTGAGGTGTCCCCTTGGTACACCTAGCAGCCAGCCACTGCCTCCAGGAGTGGTCGAAGTTTCTGGATCTATATTCTCTATCCCTCTGTAGGATGTGAGCCTAGGCCTCTGGGGCCTGGTGGCTCTCACTCATTCATCATTCCTCATTGCCGAGTCATAGACTGGTCCCAAATCTTGGCAAAGTTATGAAATAGTCAGCAATTTCTATGCCAAAGGGTAAGCCAATAAATCCCACCCTCATAACTCCTGTTACAAGTCAGCTTTGGGCTTCGAATGTGGCTCAGCGGTAGAGTGGTTACCTAGTCCACAAGAAGCCCTGGGTTTAATTCCTCAGTACCACAGAAACAGAAAAAGCCAAAAGTGGCACTGTGACTAGCCTTGAGCAAAAGAAGCTAAGGAACATGCCCAGACCCTGAATTCATGCCCCAACACTGGCAAAAAATAAAAGGGAGCCTGATGAGACATATTCTTCTGGGACTCAGGAGGGCCGAGGTTAGAGGAAAGAGATAGAGGGCAGGTGCTTGTGGCTCACCCCAGTAATCTCAGCTACTCAGGAGGCTGAGTTCTGAGGATCACAATTACAAGCAGGAAAGTCTATATGAAACACTTTTGTCCAATTAAACACCCAAAAAGCCAGAAGTAGAGTTGGGATTCAAGGAGTAGAGTGCTAGCTTTGAGCACAAAAGCTCAGGGATAATGTCCAGGCCATGAATTCAAACCCCAGTACTGGCACACACACACACACACACACACACACACACACACACCAAGATAGAGTATTTGCCATTTAGCCTGCACAATTTCCATCTCTAGAGGGAAAAAGGAAGGAAAGACTTGCTCCAGCAGGTGATATAACCAGTGCCAAAATTCCACAGGAGTTCTAAGACGTGAAACAGGATAGAGAGCCTCAGGCAGAAAGTACAACATGGGCAAAGGTCCTGAGGTGTGGTGTAGAGCAGGTGGTGTTCAGACAAATCTGGCAGGACATTTGAGTCTGGGTCAAGGTTTGTATTTGAGTCACTGGTATGGAAGAGCCTGGGGTCCCAGAATGAGGCCCAGGGGGAAGATTAGCTTAAGTTTTCACCATGGACCCCAGCCATTTCTTGTGGCTGAAAGCCTATTTTTCACAGCTCCTGACACTCAGGCATCCTTTGCATTGAGGAGTCAGGGCAAACGCAGGGAAGAACTCTTGCTTAAGAAAAGCTTCTAGCCCAATGCTAACAGTGGCTCAACTCCTGTAAATCCTAGCTTCTCAGGAGACTGGGTTCAGAGATCATGGGTCAAAGCCAGCTCAGAGGAGGAAACTTAGTGAGACTCTTCTTGCCAGTGAACTACCTAAAGCCAGAAATTGCGCTATGGCTCAAGTGGTAAAGTGCCAACCTTGAGGGAAAAAATTAGGAGACCAGAGCCCAGCCCTGAGTTCAAGGCCAGTACTGGCACAGAAAAAATAAAGAAAAGCTTTCAGGAGCTCCTAGTCCACTGTGGTGAAAGGCCAGATCAGCCAGGCACTGGTGGCTCATGCCTGTCCTCCTAGCTCCTCAGGAGGCTGAGATGTGAGGATCGCGGTTCAAAACTAGCCCAGGCAGGAAAGTCCAGGGACTCTGAAACTCCAGAAAACTGGAAGTGGCCCTCTGGCTCAAGTGGTAAGCTGCAGCTAGGTGACAGCACCCCATGACCAACACCTGGCCTGCTTGGATCTCACTTTGTGGCTCTAAGCATAGTATTTTCCAGTGGGCCCCTGAGTTTCTCCCAATGTCTAGGTATCCTACAAGTCTTGAGAGCAGCCCATTTGGAGGCCTTTGCCTACAGATCGAGCCACATTATCAGAGAAGTGTCCAGCCTTGGGGCATGGAGGTCATCGTCTGGCTCATCAGAATGAAATCTGTCATGGGTGCAGTGTGGGTCTGAGCAGTAAATCAATGTCTCAGACCACGGTTCTGGGTCAGGAGGGGCAGAAGGTGGCATGGCAGGTAAAGCCTACTCACATAGGTATCACAAGAGTGCAAATCTGTCAGGCACACCTCTGGTGGGTGTTGAGTTGGGCGTGAAAGACTTGTGCATTCAGGAATCCACAGGCAGCTGGCTGGTGCTTGTAGCATTCGCTATCCCTGGAGTTCCAGGGCACACCAGTGCTTGAGGTCCAATGAAGGTCTTCAGTCGTGGGCCAACTACAAAAGAGCATCCATAGTGACATTTCCATTGGTCCTGTGGCCCTGTGCACGGATGGAGGGGCAGGTTCCATGGAACTTACTGCCATGGCCCAGACACAGTCAGTGGCTGCTGGGAGCTGATGTGTACTGTAGTTCAAGTGGTAGAGCACCAACCTTGTGCAAACAAGCTAAAGGATATCACATAGGCTCTGAGTTCAGGCCTCGGTAAACACACGAACACACACATACACACACACAAACACACACACAAATACACACACACACACACACACACTCATGCACAAAAAAGCACACACAATAACATCCTTAGCAGGTCCCAATGGTTCATACCAGCAATCCTAACTACTTAAGATGTTGAGCTCTTAGGATGGCAGCTTGAAGCCAGCCCAGGCAAGAAAGTATGTGAGACTCTTCTCTCCAGTAAACTACTAAAAAGATGAAAGGTGAACTGTGGTTCAAGTGGCACAGTGTTAGCTTTGAGCAAAGGAAGCTCAGGGAAAGTGCCTAGGCCCTGAGTTTCAGCTCTAAGATTTTTTTGTACAGACACCCTTTGCCTCCACCCCACCCCCAATCAGGCCATAAATCCAGATTTTGGTCACCCTGGATCTCACTTCCACTCCTGCCACTTTCATAGCACTGCCACAAGTGCCCGGTGTTTGGCCAGCACTGGATTAAGGGAAATTTGAACAAGAGGCACATAGCCAGGTCAAGGCTAATGCCCCAGAACATTGAGGTATTGGCCATACCAGTTTCTCATGCCTCAGTTCCCTGGACCTAGAATCTAAAGTCTGTGCCTCTGTATTCTGGGCATCCAGAATTGTCTATAACGACCTGATAGGCCAAGCTGGGGCAGGAAGATAGCCTTGCCTGCGACAAGTTACATTGACATTTCCTAGACACCAACGAATACTTCCAAGCCACTTTGGCCTCACCTCCCATGTAGCCATGGACCCTCCTTGTATGGGCAACCTTCAGTCAGCTATCAAGCTCAAGTTGGCCAGAGCCACCAGAAACCCTGTTTCCTCCACTCCACTGCCAGCCTGAAGAGAGGGACATGCAGCCAGAGGCCCAGCTGAGGAAAAGAACAGGACATCGCATAACTAAGGACCCCCAGAGGCAAGGGAGACCCTATGCCATCCGGCCCTGCTGGCCCAGAATCCCCTGGAGGTGCCCAAAAATTTGCACAGGCCAGACTTGGGTCCCAAAGTAAAGCTGAAATGCAGGCCTCTGGCAATTTAGGACTCATTGTTGAACTTGATAGGGGGCTAAAGGACAAGGTCGGCATGGAGGAGGGGCACCATCTGAGGCAGAAAGAGTCAAACAGGCACCCAGGAAGTGGACAGAGAAAAAAGAGGGAAAAATACACACACACACACACACACACACACACACACACACACACACACACACACACACACAAGTAGCCCAAGGCCAAGGCCTCAGAAGTCACTGAGCACCTTGAACATCACACCCCCAAGAAGATGGCACTACTATCCTCAGACCAACTGTAGACAAAACTCATGGCCTCTCACACATCTGGAATGGCTTATAACACAGTTTGGAATTTACTTAATGTACACACCACTATGCAGAAATCTCAGCTACCTTATTTTTGGTTGCCTGTCATGGAGTTTGAACTCTGGGCCTGTGCACAATCCCTCAGCTCTTCAGCTAAAGATGGGAGTTCTACCACTGGAGCCACAGTGCCACTTCTGGCTTTCTGGTGGTTCACTGGAGATAATGTGTCACAGATTTTCCTGCCCAAGCTGGCTTTGAACCGCGATCATCAGATCTCAGCCTCCTGAGTATCTAGGATGACACAGTGTGAGCCACCAGTGGCGCCTGGCTTCAGCCAACTTCTTAGACCCAGAGGAAACCCAACTCATCAGGCCACAAGCCACATGCAACCCTTCACTTCAGACTTTGACACCAGCATCCAAAACCATTGTTCCATGGATGGAGAGCATATAATTGACACTAACATCCCACCCCTGCTCCAATTCACCCACTCCCTGCCTGCCACAGGCCACGACCTATGGAATTCCTGGTAAGGCACCACCAACCCTACTGTGGTTTCACACTGGGGCACACCTGGGAAATTCTTAGAAATGTCTGTACAGTGAGGCCAGCACCTGGTCTCCCAACCACAGCACCCCCACTACTTCAACATCTCTTGCAAGCAAGGAAGGGGTGTCTTTCTTTCTTCCTTCCTTTCGTTGATTTTTGGTTGAGGAGCTTGAACTCAGGGCTTGGGTACTGTCCCTGAATTCTAATTTTCCTTAAGGCCAGTGCTCTACAACTTGAGCCACACTACCACTGCCAGTTGCAGATTGGAGCTGAGGCTCTCGTGGGACTTTCCTGCCTGGTCTGGGAAATGAGAACCTCTGGATCTCAGCCTCCTGAGTGCTCAGGATGACAGGCGTGGGATGACAGGTGTGAGCCACCTGCACATGGCTTAAGGTGTGTCGTCCTTCAGAATTTCCAGCTAGTCCTCCTCTAGATGCTATCACCTAGACACCCCTCTACCTCCCTCAGGAACAGCAAAGGTAGGCTCAGAATCTGGGTGGGGCCATGGGCATTAAAGGGCCCCTCCACATCACTAGCCCTCTCTAAACTCCCATTTGCCTCCTATGGATGGCCTGGTCTTCCAGAGCAGATCAGACCCACTAGGAGTTCTGGGGCCTTCCCTGTATCCCCCTGCCTCACCCAACCAGTACCTGAGAATTTCTGGGGCCAGCTGTTCCATGTCCCAGTGGAAGACGTTGGGATGGTTGCTGATAACGGTTCCAGGGATGTCCAGGGCAGAAGGAATGTCCAGCTCCCTTCTGTCAAAGAAGGAAACACAAAGCATGGATGATCTATTAAGAGCTACAGGGCATAGCCATCCACCGGTCACCAAGGTCCTTTGGAGAGCTGTTTTATGTTGACAGCCCTTGGGCTTGGCCTTGGGGCCTGGGTGGTATCCCCGAGTTTCTTTGGCTCCAGGCGAGCACTTCCACCTGCGCCACAGTGCCACATTTGACATTTTCTGTGTATGCAGGACCTAGGAATCGAACCTGGGGTTTCCTCCATGCTAGGCAAGCCATCTACCTCTAAGACACAATCCCAGCCCTGCATAGCTGTTCTTCTGTGACCCATCGGGCCTGTCTCCAGACAGTCTTGCACATCTGTACCGAGTTTCTCACCAACAGCCCTGGCTGGAAATGCACATGCTCTGCTATGTTGTCCGTCATCTGTGGCAACTTTGCTCTCTGTGCTTCCTGTCAGCTCCTCCTTGTTAAGCGAGACCCCCTTCTCAAGGGATGCCTCTAAGAAGCCCATTCTGATCACCTTGGCAGACCTGGAACCTCTCTGCTCTGCAGGCTTCCGGCCTTATCACACCCTGCCTTCCGTCCAGTGTGGGTTAAGAACGCACAAAGTGGAAGGCCTGGCTTCCACCACCGGATTTCTGAAGGCACTGATACACCACCCAGGGACAGGTGTTGTACCACACTCCGAGATAGGGCCCTCGAAGCTCGGGCAGTCTGTGGGCAACAAGACAGGGCCATTTCTTCGTGTGGGGTTGAACTCCGGATCTGGGAGCTGTCTCTGAATTTTCATGGCCAAGGCTGGTGCTCTACCACTTGAGCCACAGCTCCACTTCAGGCTTTTTGGTGGTTCCATGGAGAGTAGAGTCTCACAGGCTTTCCAGTTTATGGCTGGCTTCAAACTGTGATCCTCAGATCTCAGCCTCCTGAGTAGCTAGGATGACAGGTGTGAGCCTTAGCCCTGGGTGATGGGCACCAAAGGCTTTTTTTTTTTTTTTTGCTCCCGTTTCAACTAGCAAGCCCAAGTTAAAATAATCAGTTACAGGGGATCAAGATCCTCTCCTAGGTCAGTTAATCCAAGGAGATAAAGTGTCTTTGGAAAAGGCTAGTCTGAGTAGGCCTAGTGGTATGTGTGGGGATGTGGGTGGGGGTGTGTGGAAGTGTGTCGGGGATCCCCATCCCATCTCTCTGGAACCTTATCTTTCCAGCAGGGAGTGCAGCCAGGATAGTCACCCCAAGGAAGGAGAATGGGGGAGGGTACCTAAGGTCACATCCAGGGGGATGATCCGAATTATGTCCTGCAACCGAACCTGGACAGATAAAGGAGAGAAAGAGAAGTTTTGGGGAACATCAAGGGAAGCCCCTTACCTTTGGCTACAAGTACTAGCAAGAAGACTGAATCCGTCTTTCTTGGTCGTCAGATAAAAGGTGTACACTGTTCATTTATTATATTATTATTTTGTGAGTCCTAGGGCTTGGATTCAGGTTATCTCTGAGCTTCTTTTGTTCAAGGCTGAGGCTCTACCATTTGAGCCACAGCACCAAATCTGGCTTTTGTGTGTGTGGGTTTTGAGGGGGAGGTGGTTCATGGGAGATAAGAATCTCACAAACTCACCTGCCTGGGCTGGCTCTGAGTCACGATCATCAGACCTCAACTTCCCAAATAGCCAGGATGATTGGCAGGAGCCACCAGCTCCTGACCGCCACCATCCATTTATAATCCCTTAGTCCCAGGACTGAGCCACCCACACTGCACCCCATTGTTGGGAGTGGGAAGCAGATATGAGTGAGTTTGATAATTTAACAGCCTACCTATCTTTGAGCATTGTTCTGGGTCAGACTGATGGCGGCTTCCTCCTTGTCCACAGCAATGACTTGGCTCTGTCACAAGAACAAACGTCCTCGGGAGGTGTCAGGTGTAGGGCCTTTCCTCTGCACTCTGCCCCACTAACCGAAATGACACACCCTAGCAAAGGATAGTAGACACTGAGTGATTTCATTGTCTTATAGCCAGGGTCTGGCCAGATAGGTGAGGGTGAGGGTCAGAGGCCCGGGATTGTGCGGGGCAGGGGGACAATGCCTCCTCATTCAATTTCCTTCAACCGTCTAGCAGAGGGATTTGGGGAAGGACTCATGGAATGGACAATGAATAACCATCATGGTCTAGCCAGGGCACAGAGGGGCTTACCTCATGAAGCTGGTTCAACAGGCTGACTGACACATCTCCTGACCCACAGCCCACATCCAGAATGAGAAGGCCACCTTGGGTTCCAGCCAGATAGGGATGCTGGGCCACCTCTTCCAGCACCCATTCAACCAGTTCCTGTGTGAGAGAGAGACAGAGAGAGAAAAAAGGCCAAAATTACACTTTTGCCGGGTGCCAGTGGCTCAGGCCTATAATCCTAACTACACAGGAGGCTGAGATATGAAGATCATGGTTCATAGCTGGTCCAGGCAAGAATGTCTGTGAGTCTCTTATCCTCAAAGAACTACCAGAAAACCAGAAGTGATGCTGTGGCTCATGTGGCAGAGTGCTAGCCTTGATCTGAGGAGCTTGGGTACAGTGCCCTGGCCCAGAGTTCAAGCCCCACGATGGACAAGCAGTGGACTTCCCACCATAAGAAGTGGACTACATAGCACCCACTGTCCTAGGGAGCATGGCAGAGAAGTCAGGCCAAGCTTCCTGTGCACTGGGAGTCACGGGTAGATCACCCGGCTTCTCCATGCCTCATTTTCCCCAGCTACAAAACGAATAGAGTGAAGGATCCCCTTCATCATGGAGATAGGGCAATGTTGAAAGAGAGCCATGTTTGCTTTCATTATCCCACACCTATTGCATGATTAAGAGCAGACCCCCTCTGCCATATCACCTCCTGCTGAGTCTCCCTGAGAGATCATGCCAGGCAAAGCATATGCTTCATGGAAGCATGCCTGCAGGAAGGGGGTGTTGGTTCAAGGCTTCCTATACACTTGGCTGCACCTTTATTACCTCTACCTTTATTCTTACTATATTCTTCTTGACTGTACATTTGTTGCCTTTATTCTTGTTTTGGCTATTTTTCTATTGATCCGCGAACAGAGCATGTCGAGTCTTTCCATTCCAATAGAGATGGCTTCTCTAAATAATAAAGACTAGGACCAAAGATTAGATGTGGACAATTCCCCAATCAATATATCATCTGATGAGACGCTGCCTCCAGAAACTCCTGCAACTTCAAAAGCAGTTTTGCGGCTCACTCATAGTAAATATAGAAATTTAAAATTTCCAGATATGATACAATAGGCAGAATTAATGAATTAAACTAAACCAGAAGGAGTTATCCCAAAAGCACAGAGTTATAGAAAAAGGGACCTCTGATAATAAAAGGAAAATAAAGATTCCCACAACAGTTATGACTAAGTTTGATCCAGCTTATGTTATAGGGAATAGATGGTGGTTTCCCACAAAATATAAAGTTAGTGACATAACATTTCCTGAGCTGACTGATGAACCATTGCCTTATACAGGAGTTTACAAAGATGCAAATAGATGGATTAATGTAAAAGGAAAAAGAGTATCTTGGTACTCATTAGATTTTATGCAAACATTAGGCAGCTCTAGACCATTATGGTGTTTATTATCAAAATAACAAGATGTTTTAAAATAACGATTAGAAATTTTTGTGAACAAATATTGGGATTAAAATCATAGGAAACGGAGAATGCCTGACTCAACCTGGAAGTGGTTTTAAGGATGGTTTCAAAGGGTCTTGAAAATATATGGAAAAAATAAAAAGAGTACAATATAAGTACAGCCCTGTCTTAGGTTTGTTAATTATTAAACATAAAAAGGCTAAATAGATGATGTATTGTATTAAACAATATGCTAGACTTGTCTCGCACCACTTAGCTTAAAGAGTTGATGGGATAGTCATCCATTTTCATGTAGCCCATTAATGCTTTGCTTTTCTTAGAAATTGATTATATGCTGAAATAAAGAATCTATGTCCCAATCACCCACTGTATAAAAATGTTAATTCTCCTCAATAAAGATACACTCAGCTGCAATTCTTTTGAGTCTGTGTCCTTTTGTCACTTTGCTGACTCCTTGCCCATCTATCCCAAAATCCCTGTCCCATCGGTCCTAGTACTCTGGCCGAGCTGGTCTGTTGCAAGTGGCGCCCAACCTGGGGCTCGAAAGCACATGCAGCTTGAAGCTGTACAGACAATTCTTGGGAAGGTGAGCTGTCTCTTCTCTTTCTCTCATTATTTTCAGGCAAAGGATAGAACCTCATCAGAGCACTGCAGGCTCCCTGATAAAGGCTAATCAGCATAAGACGATGAGCAGGTATTTAAAATCATTGGGCATTCTCAATCTAGAAATAAGGAATTATTTCTCTCTGTGTTAAACCACATGTTGGAAAGTAAAGGTAATCATGTTTCTAAGAAAACTTTTGTGGAGTTTGTTTTAAGGGTTTCACCCTGGTTTCCTGAGGAGGAAAGCTTATCTCTGCAAAACTTGAAGAAGGGTGGTATGAAATGAGAAGCTTAGCTGGCATTCAGCAAAAACAAGATGAGCCTTATAAAGAATTTGTGGCTAGATTAGAAGAGGCCTTGCAGTGAATGCTTCCCTCCCTGAAGGAATAGAGCTATTGCTCAAACAGTTGGTGTGGGAAAATGCAAATTCACAATGTAAAGAACTCATAAGACCAATTCACTAAATATTATTTGCCATTTTTTTCTATCATGCTTTTTACTTTCCTAGCGAGTCCATTAAACTTCCCCCTTGAATTTGGTTGCCATGAACACCAAACTTCTATGTTAATGAGGACAAACTCTAATGTAAAACTTTGTCTCCAAAAACCAGTCCAAGAAGCTGTGATCACAAATATTTGGCTATACTTTTTTCTTTTTCTTTTACCTGAAATCTTCTGGTGTCTAAATTGCCCACAAAAATAAGTACTACACCACTTTTTGGTTCAATCGCTTCTAACCTCAAATATATATTTTGCTAACAAGATGCTTAGAGGAAACCAAAGTATACTCCACTTTTTTTCTTTTCTCTTAAGTCTCTCTTTAGATACAATATCAGGAAAAGTGAAGTTATTCTTTGCAAAATTATTTCAATTGAATATTTTTCTCTTGGTCTTGCATTTGCTCAACAAGATGTATGGAGGAGAATAGAGTGAAATCATCTATACCTTGGATGACAGTGTCTGTTACAAAGGACAATGCTGCTATGTCCTACTTCTATGTCCTCCTCTTAGCTCTTTCCTGATTTCCAATTAATCACAGCTTCTTGGCTTCAAGTTTAATGAAGCTAAAGAACTATAAGGCCTCCCCCATTGTTCCATCTTCATGGTTTCTCAATTAAAACTCTTTTAAGTTGCCTCATTCGATGTGGAATTTATTTTCATATCTTCATTCAATCTGTTCTGCATCGTAGTGAGCCAAATAGGCTCTGTAAAATCACTTTAGGTAGCTAAAATATTAAGAGAATCTATACCAAAAAGTTTTGGCCTCTCTCCACTGTTGAAGCCAATATGCTTAGCTAGGGCTTCTAAGAACAGTTTTCTTACCTTTTCCATTTCCTCAATTCTTTTCTGTTCCCAAAATTTTTTGGCTTATGTAATAAGAGAAGTGTTCACTATCTCATCTTAATAAGGATATTATTTTTTGTGAACCATTTAGGAATTTGAAATCATTGGTTTGAATTATCCTATCAGATTTTTTTTCTGTGTTTCAGTGCTTCATGTGCAAAGACATTGTGGAAAAAATTACAAACAGAAAAATGTAAACCCAATACATTCTTTCCTTATGCAGGGCACTTTCTCTCTAAATATTTTGACTCAAAATATCTTTTTCAGAGAATTACAGTTTGTTAATTAAAGGTCAATTCACAAATTTTGATGTCTTTTTTTTTAAAGAACTTTAAATTTAAATTCCACTACAGCCTTGTTTCACAAACTGAAAGTATATTTCCTGGGTAAGGACATTCTCAAGGGAACTTACAGGATTTCCAGCAAGATTTCTGAGGTTTGTTGGTTTGTTTGTTTGTTTGTTTAATAAGCCATCTTCACCCATATTGCTCTCTCTCCACTAAGTCTTCATGGATTTCTTTGCTTGAAAGCCTCTTTTACCAGGCAATTTTAAATTTTCTTAATAGGCTAAGTTGTTAAAAATTTTGAAGAATTAAACATAGGTCCCATGGTTTCCCTTATTTGCAATATCTAGTATAGGTATGAGTCAAGCGGAAAAAGTCAGATAATGTGATGTTAGGAAATCGAAACCTCAAATATGTATTTTAATGTTTTTGTTTCTTTCATGCATGTGTTTCTAACGCATTTATAAGATTATTTATTTGTTGCTTTGTATGTCCCTCCCCCACAGTGTAACCCCCGCTTTCACTATATTTGATGTCAGTATAACATGTGGAGGAGATGGGGACAAACAAGTCGTTTAAGAATTCAGGTGGACCTGTTGCAACAATGAGAAGTACAAAATGTCATGTCAAAACCAGCTTTACAATGTCGGTGGGGAGGGTGGGGGGGTATGATTGGGTGGGAGGGAGGGGGGAGGCTGGGAAGGGAGGTGAAGGGTAAACAAAGGAGGAGGCTGCAATGCTTGGTAAGAAATGTATGCATTATCCTGCCCATGTAATTGTAACCCCTCTGTACAGTATGTTCTCAAATAAAATAAAATAAAATTTTAAAAAAAATTTTGAAGAATTAAAATTTACCTGTCATAATTATAAAACTCTTTTGAAATTCCTTTATCAGAATTGCGAATTCACCAATCCTAATTCCACCTTTACCATCAAAAACGGTTAGCGTTGTTTTCATGATATAGTGTCCATGCAACTATTCTTTTCCAGTGGCTTTGTTATGCATATATATTACCATATAAGCTGATGCAGAGCAAAATGAACGCCAAGTTATGGAAACAGAGGCTTTTTTTTGTGGTTGCTGTTTTTAATGTAGTATGTGATTTCTATTTTCTTTTGGGTTTTCTCCCTCTGGTTTATCCCTTGCTGTATTTGATTTTGGTACCCTGTATTTTGTATATACATTTACCTTAATTAGGTAATGGAAGAGGAAAAACAAAATGGTGAGAAAAAGGACAAAGGGCAAACCAATGCAATAGCAATGCTCACAAGACAATATATGGAAATGTACATAACAACTTGTGAGAGGTATTGAGGAGAAGGAAAACTGTGAGAAAAATGAGGGAGGAGGTAACAAGTATGAAAAGTTATGTATTAACTACTTTACAATTACTGACAGGATCATTGCAAGATAATGTTAAAGCATGCATAGATGCCTCACCAGCAGTCATTCAAGGAATGGCATATGCTGCAGCAATGAAAAGAGAACCATTCAGGGCTTATGTACAAAAATTACATGAGACACGACCTCAGGACAGAAATGGGGTCTGTTTCTCATGTGGCCAGTCAGGACACATGAGTAAAGATTGTCAACAAAAGCAAAATAAACCTAGTAAAAATAAAAAGGGTAAAGCGCCTGGACTTTGTCCACAATGAAAGAAAGGCAATCATTGGAAAAATGAGTGTAGATCAAAATATCATAAGGATAGAATTCTCCTAACAGCAGAAGAAAAGGAGACCAAAAAACAAGAAGAGGGGTGCTCCCTCAGCCGCATAAACGAAAGAGGGGAAACACCTACTATTACACAATAATCACCTAAGGGGTCAGTTCCATTAAATCCCTTGTCTCCTCCATTAACAGTAGGGGATTTTCCAAGAGCTACTCCAGGAAGTGCAGGGTTAGATCTGGCAGCAAAAAGAGATTACTTTATCTCTATCATGTATGGTGTTCAGCTTATAGACACTCAATTTTATGGTCCTGTAATTGATGGAACTGTGGGCTTGATAATTGGTAGAAGCTCAAATTATAACAAAACTTTGAGGTATTACCGAGAGTAGTTAATGCAGATTATCAAAGGGAAATTAAAGTAATGGTAAGGTCTTTAAAAGAAAATATGCAAGTACATATGGATCAAAGAATAGCTCAAATCTTAATTTTAAATTAAGTCCATCTTCTAAATCAAATCATAAAACAAGATCGAGGTACAGGAGGTTTCAGTTCCACAGAACTGTGGCCTGGGTACAATCTATTTCTAAGGATCGACCCATGAAAACTATGAAAGTGGATAGAAAGCCTATTAAAGGTCTCTTGGACACAAGGGCAGACCCAACATGTATTGCACGAAAAGACTGGCCCTCATTCTGGCCAATTATGAAGACAGAATCTCCATTAATGGGATTGGGTATGGCTAACAATGTTGCTAAAAGTTCAAAAATTTTAAAGTGGGAGTGTGAAAATAGATTTGGAAACTTTCAACCTGATATTATATCTTCTTTGCCCTTACATTATGGGGCAAAGACATTATGCAAAACAAGGAACTAAAATTAGGTACTTTAGATTTCTTTAGTGTACAAAATTTTTCATAGGGGCCGCTGATGAGAAGTTTGCTGATGCAATATCATAGAAAAATGATCAGCCTGTGTGGGTTGATCAGTGGTCCCTAACTCAAGAGAAGATACAGGATGTAGAACAATTGATAATTGAGCCATTACAGAAAGGACATTTAGAGGAATCCAATAGCCCTTGGAATACTCCAATTTTTGTAATTAAAAAGAAATCTGGGAAATGGAGGTTGTTACAAGACCTCAGAGCCATTAATAACACGATGTATGACATCGGGGCTCTTCAGCCAAGACTTCCATCTCCTGTGGCTGTTCCTAAAGGACGTTATATAATAATCATTCATTTTCAGGATTTTTTAACAATAAAATTGGATCCTAATGATTTTCAAAGATTTGCATTTCGTGTGCCTTCATGTAATTTGAAAAGGCCCTGGCAGAGATATCAGTGGAAGATCTTGCCACAAGGCATGAAAAATTCTTCTACATTGTGTCAAAAATTTGTGGATAAAGCTTTACAAAATCTAGGGAAGAGTTTTCTAATGCTTATATTATTCATTATATGGGCAATATTTTAATAGCTGCTGAAAGTAAACATTTAACAGAACAAATTTTAACAATTAATCATTGAACAATTAACCAACTTTGGTTTGCTTATTATTCCAGATAAAATTCAACATAATAAACCTTTAAATTATTTAGGAAAAATAATACATTAAGTCACAAAAATGAGTATTAGGCTAGATAAATTAAAAACATTAAATGATTTTCAAAAATTACTAGGAAACATAAATTGGGTTAGACCCTAATTGAAAATTACCACAGGAGATTTACACTCATTGTTTGAAGCCCTAAAAAGGGATTCTAATCCTAAATCTAAGAGACAATTCATTCCAATAATGTTAGAAAAAATTTCATTGCTGGAAGAAAAGTTACAAGAAAAAGTGGTCCAATTGGACTATAATAAAGACTGGGCTTTTATAATATTAAAGACATCTTATATTCATACAAGATGTTTATGACAAGATGGAGTCCTGGAATGGCTTCACTTGCCTCACAGTCAGACAAGAATGATAGCTTCTTATGTATATTTGTGCAGCCATATCATTGTCAAGGCAAGGAGTAGGTCCGAGAGTTATTTGAGAATAATATAATTATACTTTATAATAAACAACAATTAAAAATATTATTACAGAATGATGAGAATTGGAGATTAGCATTATTAAATTATACAGGACAAATAAAATTTCATGTCCCTCAACATCCTTTATTAAAATTTGTGGAAGAGGTAAAACCATTTTTCCATTAGTGGTAACAACACTTTTAGAAGGAGCTCTAAAAGTTTTTACTGATGGGTCCTCTAATGGAACTTTGGTGATATACATTCCAGACCACTCCCCTATTATTAAAAGGGCATCTGACATTTCAGAGCAACAGGCAGAAATTATTGCTGTAATTTTAGCTTTAACCATATTTTCACAGCAGCATAACATTTACACAGACTCTAAGCATGTGGTTAACTTATTTGCCGCCATAGGGATAGCTCTTTTATCAGGACAATCAAAAATTATAGACTTGTTACAACAGTTACAAAAAAATTAACTCAACTTAGAAAAGAAAAATTATTTATTGAACACATAAGAGACATACAAATTTACCAGGTCCTCTTTCATTTGGAAATATGATGGCTGACTTATTAACTAGAGAAACCATCATGCTTTATTTGTAATTAATCACCTTAATACTAATGAACAAAATCTTACACTTATGCAAAAACTTTGGAGCGAAATTGGAGTTAAAGTTTAGCCAAAAGTTAAAAGGAAAGATTTGCTCACAGCACCTGGAAAGGGCCTGATGTATTAATCACCTCGGGAAGAGGGTATACATGTATGTTTCCACAGGATGCCGAGTCACCCATCTGGAATCTCAACCGACTCGTGTGTCCCTACAAAAATAAGAGAAACCCAGGAAAAAATAAAAGAAGATGCAAATGAAGAAAGCGATGCAAAAGCTCAAAAGTCTTCACCTTTCTCCTCAACAGGCGAAGACAACAAAAGAAGCCCAACCACCAATCTGGGAACAAATTAAGAAGCTCACCAGTTCTGCAGAGGAGATTGTGGAAAGACTATCTCTGTTGAAAATATGTTTTTTGCTATGCTTGCCATTATTGCTGTGCAGGCAGTGTCTGTTTCAGGAGAACAATACTGGGCATATGTTCCTACTCCTCCTCTTCTACATCCCGTGGGATGGGGGCGGGGAATGAGGATCTAATACAAGTAATGACAAATAATAGTGACCTGTTTGGGGGTTTGGAGGACTATTCTAATTCTCATATGACTTCTCAAACAATTAATTATGAAGGAATGACAGATACCACTCCAATTTGCATAACGCTATCAGGAGAAAATCTCCCCGGGTGTTTGCCTCTAAACTATAGAACTTTTTGACTGATGCCCTTGATCAATCCAATGATAAAAATAGTTCAAAAAAAGATTGATGTGGGAAATGGCATGATGACATTAGGCTTTCATACTTATAATGAATCCTTTTACATTCCCAAGAGGAATATACATTTAGGTAACTGCCTACAAAAATATCATGACAAAGATCAGTTTGGGGATGCATTAATTACCTCACCAAAATGGTGGGAATTTGAATTTCAAAAGGCCTCTTTTTTACAATCCTATGGGGCACCAGATAGTATTTTTGATTTTTCCATTGCTAACCCCGATTATGATTATGCCGCCTACTTAAAACATAATTCATGGAAGTTTAATGGCTATACTCTTGATATGCACGGGGAACCCCTAAAAAGATGGCTCACTGCAGGGTGGGTGGCTTCCATTTTGGTGAGTCACTCTTCCTTTCACAATAAAACGTGCATTCAGCTGGATTGGTTCAGACTTTTTGCAGCAACAAACATGATTTTACTGAAAAAGCCCAAAGAAACTAAGAGTACTGCAATTGGGGTAAAAGCGTGTGTGGGTTAGCCTATGGGAATTTTCGCTGGAAAACTAGATAACTTAATCATTATTAATCAAGGAAAATCTTATTATATTAGCTGTAAGGATTGTATTTTTACTAATTGTCTTACTTCTTCTCTGGATAAAACATATTCTGTAATTTTTATTGTAAAAAGACCTTCATATGTAATGTTATGTGGAGATCTATAAAATGACCCTTGGTTTAAAAACTTTGCTTTACAAATGCTGAAAACTCTGGATATTATGTTGCAGCCAAAACGCTTTGTTGCAGCCTTGATTTTAGGAATAAGTGCTTTAATAACAATAATTAACTCTTTAGCGATTTCTACAGCAGCCTTAGTAAAGGAAGTAAACACTGCTCATTTTGTTACTGATTTAAGCAAAAATGTTTCATTAGCCCTAGCAGAACAACAAATTATAGATAAAAAGTTAGATATGAAAATAAATGTTCTGGAGGAAGTGGTTCTGGCTATAGGTCAGGAAGTTCAAAATTTAAAAACACAACTCTCAGTTAAATGTCATGCTAGTTTTAAATATATCTGTGTTACTCCTCTAAAATATAACTTTTCTCTTAATTGGAATGCCACAAAAATCATTTGTTAAGAGTTTGGAGAGATAAAGATATCTCTCATGTTATGGAGGCTTTATAGGGCAAAATTAGAGCAGTTAGTACAGCTCATTTTGATGTAAAAAATTTACAATCTTTAGCAGCATTATTTAAGCATAACTTAGAGGCCCTCAATCCTCTGGATTGGATTCATGTAATAATTATAATTACCATTGTCAGATCAATTCTCCCAATTCTTATTCTTATATTTCCAGTCATTTTCCGGATGATCTTTAGATTTGTCTCTTCTGTGCACCGAGACATTCATGAGCTTCAATTAAAAAGTAAAAAAAGGGAGAAATGCCATGATACCTCCTGCTGAATCTGCATGAAAGATCGTGCCAGACAAAGCATAAGCTTCATGGAAGCATGCCTGCAGGAAGGGAGTGTTGGTTCAAGACTTCCTATACACTTGGCTGCACCTTTATTGCCTCTACCTTTATTCTAACTATATTCTTGGCTGTATATTTGTTGCCTTTATTCTCGTTTTGGCTATTTTTCTATTGATCCACGAACAGAGCATGTGAAGCCACTTCCCCTCGTGCCTGTCCTTGCTCCTCTCTGCTCTCTCTCTCTACCTCTACTCCTCTCGTGGACCGCGTCACACCCTCTGCGCATGCACACCTGCCCCTGCAAGACCCTGGCCACTGATGCCTCCATAGTGAGGTCCCTGGGTGCTGCCTCCTCCCCTCGGCCAAGTCTCCTCTTCATTTGGCTCCGCCCCCTACCCTTGCCCACAAGAGCAGCCCTGACTGGGCCCTAAGGCTTCCAGGCCATGGGAATTATAGCCACCTCAGCTCAGCACTCCCCACCAACCCTATCACTTGCTCAGGGGATCGAATCTCCCCTCAGCCCCACCACTAGAAGAGACTCTCTTCCAAACCTCTCCACTCCACATATCAAGCACGTGCACAGTGACCCAGTGAGAGAGAGAGAGACTGAGAGACTGAGAGACAGAGAGATTGTTGGGGAAAACTACCTCTCAAGGACTCAGAATATAGCACCCTTTGGGATGACTCAGCAAACAGCATACGTCAAAAAACAGCTCAAAGCACCCTGAGTAAAAGACTCAGCACAATGTGCCCTTTGAAAGACTTAGCATATAGTAGCCTTTGGGATGACTCAGCACACAGCACCTTTTGAAGGAGGGAGTCCATAGCACGCAGTGTATAGGACACAATGCATGGCATGCTTTGAAAAACTAAGCACGTAGAATTCTTTCCCAGGACTCAGCACATAGCACCCTGTGTTAAGATTCCATACACACCACCCTTTGAAGGGTTGAGTATGTAGCACCCTTGGTAAAACACTCAGTGCACAGCACCCTTTGAAAAACTCAGCACATAGCACAGTTTTGAAGGACTCAGCACATACAACCTTGTGGAAGAACTCAGCACAGAGTACCATTTGAAAGACAGTACAGAGCACACTGTTTATAGGACTCGGCACACAGCACTCACCTCATCCCTCTCTTCTCAAAGATGCAGCACATTGCACCCATTGGGATAACTCAGCAAACAGCTCTCTTTGAAGCACTCAGCAAAAGTGTCCTCTGTAAAGGACTGGTCCCACAGCACCCATTGAAAAACTCACCTGTCCCTCCCTTCTCAAGGCTTCAGCACATAGCACCATTTGGGATGAATTAGCACACCGCACTTTTGAAGGATTCAGCATAAAGTACATTGTGTAATGGACTCAGAACCCAGCATACTTTGTAAAACCCAGCACAGCCCACCTTCTCAAGGATTCAGAACATAGCACCCTTTCGGATGACTCAGCACAGAACATGGTTTTTGAAGACTCAGAAAAAACACCCTATGTGGGAAGGACTCAGAAAACAGCACCCTGTGAACGACTCAGCACATACCTGTATGTCACAAGTTCAGCTGTCATTTGAATTAGAGTGCTTTCTTCAGTATCATCATTCTTCAGAAACACTTCACAAATCCTACTAGTTCTCATTTAGCTAAAATATTTTTTATGGGGGAAGGTCAGCTGGGGGTCTTGAACTCAAAGCTTGGGGCCCCTGTCCCTGAGCTCTTTGTTTCAATGCTAGAGCTCTACCACTTTGATTCACAGCTCCAATTTTTGTTTGTTTTTGGGGTTGTTCTTTGACAGGCCTTATGGTGATTAGGAAGGCCAAGTTGGGGTGTCCATGGGCAAAGGCTCTTAGCTGGGCCTGGAGCTGACTTCTCATTTCCTTGTGCCCCTGGGAGCAAGGCCTGCTGGAGCTCTCTTGGCCTAGGGTGGAACAGATCTGCTCTGGAATCAGCACTCAGGGTGAGTGAAAGTCAGGTTGGCCCTGGTCACTTCCCCAAATTGAACTCTAGAGGACAATAGTCCCTCAAGATGGCACAGGGACACATGTTCCACGTCTGGCCACCAGGAGGCAGGAGTTGTCCACCATAGGGATTGTATTCAGTTGTGTTTACTCTTGTTTCCCTGGGGCTCCCATCATGCTTTGAAGCCACCCTGGACAGGAAAGTCCTTGAGACTTACCTACAATTAACCATCAAAAAGCAAGTGGGATTGTGGCTCAAGTGGCAGAGCACTAGCCTTGAGCAAGAAAACTCAGGGATAGAGCCTAGGCCCTGAGTTCACACACACACACACACACACACACACACACACACACACACACACACACACACACACACACCACATGCATGCAAAATCAAAGAGTTCTACACTGCAATCTTTGGGTATTCTCTACCTTTTCCCCACTGAGTCTGGTGGCTGTTGGCCTAGGTGTTTGATGCATCCAACACCACCCGGCATCTTTAATTTTGGGGAACAGAATGGCTAGAAGGTCAGCCTTCCTCCATCCCAGCTCCTTGATTGGGTCAGGGTCTATCCAGGACCTTAGGGTCTCCTTTTACAGACTTGCCAAGATGCCTTCAAAAGGTATTAAATGCTGGGCACTGGTGGCTCATGCCTGTCATCTTAGCTACTCTGGAAGTTGAGATCTGGAGGATCACGGTTCAAAGCCAGCCTGGGCAGGAAAGTGTGTGAGACTCTTATCATCGATGAACCATCAGAAAAAAAGAAGTGGCCCTGTGGCTCAAGTGGCAGAGTGCTAGCCATGAGAGAAAGATCTCAGGGACAGTGACCAGGACCTGAGTTCAAGCCCCAGGACTGGAAGAACAAATCTTTATTGGAAGCTTGTTTTCCCTTTGAAAACAATTTATTCTTTGTGATAAGCATCACATGGGCCTCTTCCCTGGCCACCAATAGGCCATTAAATGTCCCTTGAATATGGGCCACGTCCCAGCAGCCCTTGCCCTACCCAACCCGCAGTTTACCCTTCCCATGACCCAGAAGATGGAGGCCTGAGAGAAGGCCACCTGGCCACCTACTTATAGTGGCTGCTGAGGCTTTGGAGAGTAATTATGTCATATAGTCATCATCTGCATCAGTCTACAGAAGAAAGGGAGGGAGCACTCCTCACTTGAACCCATGAGCTCTGGGTGGCTCTGTATGTGGGGCAGCTGCAGCAGGATGTGCTATGTCGGGAATCCTCTATGGGGTTGGGAACCTCGATCTTTCCTCTGGCAGTTTCCACACTGCGTTGAAGTGGCAATTCTTCTAAACCTTTCTGCTCCTCCCTCATTTCCCTGGAGCCTGGAGGCATCCAAAGCTGCAGCAGTGACAGGAGGCTCAGCCTGTGCTGGCATTGGGAGCCTGTTGTCCATGTCTTCCCCTGTGAGGAGTGACAGCGGCTCCCGCTCCTAGGACAGCTGGTACACACATTCCCATTTCTTCTGACACAGCTCAGCCAGAATGAACATCTGCTCTTTACATGCCATGAGGGACTCCTCAACAGTGCGATGTGTGCCGACAGCTGCCTGTATCTACGTTGAAGATCACCTGCTGGACTATGGAAATCCATCTCATCAGGCAGGTCATGGACAAAGTAGATTTTCTTCTCGGATGTCCACGTGTCCCGCTTCCCATCCCCACACAGGCTGTGGTGCCAGCTCATGGAATGGAGGGCCTGTGGCTCGAGCTTTCTCTGGCACTGAGCTGCCAAGTGAACCAGGTGCCCGCAGCGGGCCTGCCACTCCTGCTGCAGGAGTTTCTCCCTATAGATTTCAGCCACTAAGAGTGCTCACAAATCCACGTCCCTCTCGGTTTGGAGAATGTGTCCATCCTCTGCAATGGTCATGTGTGTGTGGGGGGGGGAGTCACTTTTTACTTCTCCAGGGTTTTCAACTTACCCTTCCCCAGGGAAAGCCAGGAAGCTCAGCTGGGCCTGCAGCCACTCCTCTTGTGCTCTGGTTGCTTTCAGGCACTTGAGAGGGTCCTGTCACTTTGGGGGCACCACCTGGTCTCCCCAGTTGGTCAGGCCGTGCACTTGCTTCAGCTGCTCCAGGAGTTGGGTCTGCCTCTCTAGGTGCTGCTGCATGGCCTCCTTCTCGGAGCTCAGCCGCTAATTGGAGGTGATGTGCTGCTCACAGGTGGCTCTGAGCTCCTGCAGTTGGGCCAGGGATTGTTCCTGCTGGTTCTGAGATGCTTGGCTTTCTTTCTCTCTCAGCCACTACGTTACATTCCTCTATCTTCTCCTCTGTGTGGACAAGTTGTTCCAGCAGATGTTTCTTCACCTGCTGCTCTGTGTCCAGGATGCTGGCGAGCTCTTCCTTCTCACCGCTCACCCTGTGGAGAGTGTCCCACAGCAGGGCCAGCTGTTCCTCCAGCTGTCCGTCACACATATATGCACATCATGGGGTCACGGGGATCTCCTGCCAATCCTTGGCCTTCTCCTCCAGTCTCCACAATTGCTCCTGCTGCTCCGCTTTCTGGAGATGGAGCCTCTGGTTTTCCTAGACCTGGATGTGAAGAGTTATTCCTCCAGGTTTTTAAACTCCATCTGCATGCAGTAGGCCTGGGCCTGCAACTGCCACTCGGCCTGAGATGGGCCATGGTTCCTCTAGCCTGTTCTCTAGGCCGAACACCTGCCTCGACCCTCGTTCCTTCTCCTCTGTCAGTTGGTTCACCCGCTGGGTCAGCTGCCGGGCCTCCTCCTTCCACGTGGACCTCTCAATGCTCAGGTCTTCTGTGAAGGTGTCTCTCTCTAGATTCACTGTGCTCACCAGTCAGCTCACATTGTCCAGTAGTCTCTTCAGTACCTCATGCCCCACCAGTGCTTGTTGGAACTTGCAGATTCCTTTCTTCCTATTGTCCAGAGCACTTCCAGCTTCTCCTGTAACTTTGAGTTTACTTGCTCCAGGTCATTGAAGCTTCTGGCCTTTTCCTTGAGCAGAAGGGTCACATCATACAGCTGTTCAAAGAACCTTTCAATCTCATTCTGTGATCAGTGACCACAGAAGTTGACATCTCCAGCTCTGGCATGCACTGCTCTGTGGCCTGCAGGCAGCTGGTGAGAGCTTTGTGCTCCCTTTCTGTGTCATCAGCGGCCTGATGCACACAGGCGGGTGCACATTGTAAATTGCTTTCTGCTAAAACCAACCTCTGTATGGGTGCCTTGTGGATCCCTAGTTCCATTTTAGGTACTGCATGCACCTGAGCTATCTTCTACCTCTCTTTCTCCCGTTGATCGTGCAGGTCTGTCTTTTCCTGCTTCAGTGGTTGGATCTTGGCATAGAGTGCCTGGTTTCTTCTTTTGTTGTGGTCCAGGGTGGGCACCAAGTGTCGGTAGCATCTCTGCAGATCCTTGGTGGTATCAGGACCATTGATACTCTGGAACCTCGTGGCTGTGACTGTGTCCAAAGGCACGGGAGGCCCATGGTGGCTATCACCTTTGGCCAGACCCTCCATTGAATCACACTCCCCGGTGGTGTTTGTTTGGGGATCCTTCCCTTTTTCATGTTCTTTGTTTTCTTGAATGTTGCAGATCTTTCGGGAGGATTCTTCTACCTGTGTTCTGGTGGCAGTTTCATGCCCGCAGCTTTCTCATGGAGTCTTGTTGTTTCAGACATCGGAGAACTGGGATGGGAAAGATGGGCTAGCCACGTTCCCAAGCTCTGGAAAATCCTCTCTTCTCCCACTCACTGATTAGGATGTCAATTTCATACTCTACTCCAAAGTCACCTGGAGTCTCTTGCTCACAACTTAGCCACCTCTACCTTCCTCAACTGCTGGTATTGGTGTCAACCAACAGAGGGAATCCTGGTGCTTCCAGGGCAGCATGGAATGTGGGTGTGGCCATCATTCTTGTATCCCATTGGTCAGAAAGAACCATGAAAGAATGGGGGTGTGACCAGAATACTGTGATGCAGGCAGAATGGGCGGAGTCAAGATGAGAGCAGCTGCTTTCCCAGGAAATTCGGTCCAATTCCGTTGGGGACAAGATGGTGATCTGATTTAGCTGGATGGCTGCACAGATTGTTCTGTATGTCTGTTTGTTGCCAGTCCTGGACTTATAACTCAAGATCTGGGCACAGTCCATGAGCTGCTTTTGCTCAAGACTAGCCCTCAACCTCTGGAGCCACACGGCTCTACTTCTGGCTTTTTTGACATTGAAGTTGGAAAGGGGTCTCAAGGACTTTCCTGCCTAGGGTGACTTTGACCATGATCCTCCTATCACAGACTTGTATGTATTAAGGAGGACTGCTGTGAGCCACGGGTGCCTGCCTAATCATTGATCTTGCTGTTGTTCTTGGACAGACCTGTGAGTTCTCTATCCTGGGGATTAAATGGTAGAAGCTGGAGCCCACAGTTTGAATCCTGTTCCTGCTACCTCCAAATAGCAGGAGATCCTAAGAAACTCATTCCTATCCATATGAATACCAATGGAATGTGATGTATGTCATGATTGAATGGGCAGTTCTTGAACGATTCTAGAATAAAATTATACACAATTATATCTTAGGACTCTGATCAATTTTAACTAACACTTTATGAAGCATTTAAACAATCATATTCATTAAATGGAGGCATAATGAAATATGTAAGAATTGGGTGTCACATAGTATGAAGGTGCCATTTTTTCTACCAGGACAGGGATTGGAACTTATGGTCTGGGTAACTCTGTTGCACTGTGTGGGAAGGGGAAGCTCACCTCCATGAAGTCAAGAAATTCAAGTCTGTTCCTTAGTCCTGAAATTGATCCCCAGCACTAGAAAACATCTTTTTCATGTATATTTTACATACATGATTGTATTTACGTACATATGTTGACTCTTTATTGCGTTCAGTGTAGTTATTCATTTTAATTTTGTTTTATTCATGTATTGGCCATTTATTTTATTGAGTATTATGGCACATAGAACATTGATTACATTGATTACATAGGATATAGGTCTGCATATGTATTCCACTTCATACCTGACACCCAGGACTTTCACAGAAAAAGAAAAAGTGTCACCATCAGTTTCTTACTCCATGATTCATTGTTTGGGAGTGCTGGCGTCTGAACTCAAAGCCTACAAGGCCAAATTCATGAATGAGTGAGTGTCAGCATGCCATCCTGGGGCAAATTGAGCTGACAGGCAGTTCCCAGGATCTTAGATCCAATCCCTAGGGTTGACAAAATAGGAACAGATTGACATGTAGATGGTATTATGCTAATAAATATATATCTTTATAGATTGCCAGAGATGTCTACACATTATTCAGTTATATAGACTACATTTCTACCAATTCTTGGGTATTTATTATGCCTCCATGTAATTAATGTTATTGTTTTAATCCTTAATAAATAAATAAGTAAATAAAATAAATCCTTTATCCCTGTAAGAAATAGTATTCTTTTAATGCTTTATATTAAATAAAATCAGTCTATTGAAATTATGATGTCTAATTTTATACGGGTAGCATTCATGATTAGCTCATTCAACTGTGACATTGATAACATTCCATCGTTATTCCTACGGATGGGAATGAGTCTCTTAAGATCGTCCACTATCTGGAAGTGGCATGACTGGGATTCAAACTCTAGACCTATGTTCCTGTGTGGGACTATGGCTTCCCCAATAGCCCACCAGCCTTCAGCAATACAAGATGAAGTACCCTTTGGAACCCTGTCATTCAGACCCAGATGGTCATGGTGCAAAGGAAGAAAATGTAAAAATGCAATCATGCAACCTTTTTTTTTTTGGTCGGTCATAGGGCTTGAACTCTGGGCCTGGGTACTGTCCCTGTGCTCTTCAGCTCAAGACGAACACTCTACCGCTTGAGTCACAGCGCTACTTCCGAGTTTCTACTGGTTTATTGGAGATAAGATTCTCATGGACTTTCCTGCCTGGGCTGGCTTTGAACTGTGATCCTCAGATCTCAGCCTCCTGTGTAGCTTGGATTACAGTTGTGAGCCACTGGCGCCAAGCTCTGCCACTTTTTTTTCTGTGCATATTTTTTCCACTTGCAAGGCTTGGAGATCTAGCATCCCAGGATCAGCTGTAGCTCCAGTGGCTGCACCCCAACCTAGGATGATGGAAGCTGAGAGAGAGTTGCCATGACCTGAGTTCAAGACCTTGCTTCGCAAAAAAAAAAAAAAAAAATCTCCCTGGCTTGTAATTCACACTGTTTTTTCCTACCAGGCTTTGGATTAGAACTCAGGGTCTGGGTAACTCTGTAGCACTGTGGAGGAAGAGGAAGCTCAACATGCTTGAAGACAAGAAAGTCAAGCCTGGTCCCTAGGCCTGAATTCAAGCCCCAGCCCTGGAAAACATACTATTTATATACATTGTAAACATAGAATGTGTATATACTTATAGATGTTCAGTCCATATCCTGTTTTTGTGGTTATTGATTGTATTTTTGTTTTATTCAATTATTTACAGTTTATTGACTGTGATGATATGCATTCCATTTATACTGACATCCCATCACATAGTATCTAAATTTGTAGACGTGTTCTCCATCATGTCTGACACCTAGGACTCTCAGAGAAAAGGAAAACAGGTGTCACACTTGGCTTTTTGTTCCACAATCCAATTGTTTGCAGTTCTGGGATCTGAACTCAGGGCCTAGCAGATCCAATTCAATCATGGCAACCTCTAGCCAAGCAAGCTGCCAGGCAGTTCCCAGACCCTGAGATTGAGCCACAGGGGTGGACAAAATAGCCATACATGGATAGGCAGGTGGCAGTATACCAATAAATATATATTTGTATAGAATTCCAGAGACATCTACTTAGGATTCAATGACATCAACTACATTCCTACCAACTCTTAGGTATTTTTTATGCTGCCATTGAAGGAATAGTATTGTTTTCATGCTTAATAAACCATTCATTAAGATCAATCAGCATCCTAGGATCATTGCATCCCATTTTAGATTAGACCGATGCCCGCAGAAACTTATTCAATCATGAGTTTCCAAACATCCCATCGTTATTCCCGTGCATAAGAACAAGTCTCTTGGGAAGTCTCCCTACTGGTAGGTGTCAGAACCAGGATGCAATAGCAGGGCCTTTGATGACATATGGGCCTGTCACTTCTGCGATAGCCCGCTAGCCTTGGCCAATGCAAAGTGAAGTAAACTTGTAGCCTTGTCATTCAGACCCAGGTGGGTCATCATGCAAAGGAATAAAATGTAAAAAATCCATCCTGTGGCTGTTTTCCACAACCCTGCAAGGCTTCAGGGCCTAGGATCACAGGATTGGCTATGCGCCCATGGCAGCCCACCAGCCTAAAGTGATCGAAGCTGAGGCAGAGTTGCCATGAACTGCGTTCAAATCGCTTGGTTGGCAAATAAAATAAAATAAAATAAACCACTCTAGCTCAGAATTCGCACCATTTTTTCTGCCACAGCTGGGATTCCAACTCAGATCTGGGTAACCCTACAGCATGGTGGTTGAAGGGGAATCTCACCATCCTTGAAGACTACAAGATCAGGTCTGCTCCCAGGGCCTGAATTGAAGCCCCCGCACTGGCAAAAAATCATATGCCCACCTATTTCAAACATAGGATCTCTATTTACATACATGTGGAATGCATGATACGTTCAATGTATTATTCTTTTTATTGTGTGTCTTAGTCAGGGATGCATTTTGTATTTTATTGATTATGATGACAGGTATAACTGTGCTGGCAGGGATGAGAACTAATTCCCATGTCTATAGCATTGCTTAAGCCTTCTCCATCTTAGCTGAGACCCAGAACTTTCGCAGGGCAGGAAAACAAGTGGAAGGATTGGATTCTCACATCTGCATTCCTCTTTTGGCAGTGTTGGGGTTGGAACTTAGAGCTTAGCAAACCCAATAGGAGAAAGGGTCAAGTTGAGGGCAACATGCTGAGAGCTAATAAGGAACTAAGCTGTTCCCAGGACCTGAGATCGAGCCCCGGGAGTGGGAGGGGGAGAGCACAATACTCATCCATTCCTAAGCTGAAGGTAGTATGCATATTTGTATACAGTAGGAGAGATGGCGACCTGTGATGGAATCCAATATACCACATGACTACCGATTCTTGGATCTTTCCCGATGCCTCCATTTCATGACTGTGATGATTATGTTCACGCATCAACTCTTCACTAAAAATAATTGATACACAATGAGTCTTGCCTATCATTTTCTACGTGCATCCTGAAGAAATTACACATTCAAAGATGAGATTGATCGAATTCCATGACCTTTCCAAGTGCCAGAAACGAGTATCTCAGGATCTCCCTCCATTCCCTCAATGGAGGGGGGCTGACCTGGATTCGACCTTGAGGTCTCCGATACCCCGTTGCCCTTGGGCTTCCCCAAGAGCCAACAGACCTTCAGTCACTCCAGGTCACCTTCACTCTGCAGGCCACCGTGTTCGGACCCAGCATGGTCACCAGGCAAAGGAAAATGAACATAAAAGCGCCAGGTGGAACTTCCTGCCACATTTTTTTTCCCTTCGCGGTTTTTTTTTCCTGCAAGCCCTGGGGTCCTAGGATCCAATGATGGGTTGTAGGTCCAGAGGCTGCAGCCTAGGATGATCGGAACTGAAGCAGAGTTGCCATGAATTGAGTTCAAGCTCTGAGTCTGTTAAAAAAAATTATGAAGGAAGCATCCTAGCTTCGAATTCGCCCCATTTAACTGCCAGAGCTGGGATTTGAACTCAGGTCTGGGTAACTCTGTTGCACTGTGGGGGAAGGGGAAGATCACCATCCTTGAAGACTACAAGTTCAGGCCTGCTCCCAGTGCCTCAATTGAAGTGCAACACTGGCAAAAATAATATGCCCACCTATTTTACACATAGGATTTCTATTTACATACATGTGTGGAATGCATCATGCTTTCAGTGTAGTTATTTATTTTATTGTGTGTCTTAGTCAGAGATGCATTTTGTATTTTATTGAGTATGATGACAGATATAAATGTGCTGACATGCATGAAAACCTATTCCCATGTCTACAGAGTTGCCTATGCCTTGTCTATCCTAGATGAGACCCAGGACTTTCACAGGACTGGAAAGCAGGTGAACTGATGTATTGCTCACATCAGGATTCATGTTTCGGCAGTGTTGTGATTTGAACTCAGAACCTAGCAGGCCCAATTGGCAAAAGGGTCAAGGTGAGCACACTGGCCTGTGAGCAACTGAGGAGCTAGACCATTTCCAGGACCTGACATTGAGCACCAGGGAGGGCCAGGATAGGCATAAATTCATAATTTAAACATCGGAATTCTATTGATATACATGTGTGGACAGCATCTTGCTTTCGGTGAACTCCTTAATTTGTGTCTAATTCATGGAGGTATTGTGTATTTTACTGAGTATGTTGACAGCTACAACTGTGCTGACATAGATGTCAACCTGTTCCCAAGGCTATAGAGTTGCCTATATAGCATGCCCCATTCCTATCTGAGAAGCAGGACTTTCACAACACAGGAAAAGAGGAGGATTACTTGGCTTCTCACATCAGTAATCATCTTTTGACAGTGCTGGGATTTGAACTCAAGGCCTAGCAAACCCAAGTGGTAAATGGGTCATGGTGAGTACAACAGCCTGTTAGCAAATAGAGGGTTAGGTCCATTCCGGGACCTGAGATCGAGCCCTGGTGGGCGCCATTATTGATATAAATTCATACTTTACAGAGATGACCTCTATTTACTTACATGTGTGGAATGCATCAGGCATTCTGTGTAGTTATTCTTTTTATTTTGTGTGTTAATCAGAGATGCATTTTGTATTTTACTGCATATGATGACAGATATAACTGTGCTGACATGGATGGAAACCTATTCCAATGAGTATAGAGTTGCCTATATAGCATACTGTGTCCTAGCTGAGACCCAGGACTTCACAGCACAGGAAAACAGGTGCAACAATGGGCTTCTGAAGCATTCAAGTTTTGGCAGAGTTGGGATTTGAACTCAAAGCCTAGCTGGCCCAATTGGTGAAAGGGTCAAGAGGAGGACACTGTCCTGTGAACAACTGAGGATTTAGGCCGTTCTCAGGACCTGACATAGAGCTCCAGGGAGGGCCAGGATCGGCATAAATTCATAATTGAAACAGGATCTGTATTGACATATTTGTGTAGACAGCATCTTGCGTTCGGTGCACTTCTCCTTAACTTGTGTCTAATTCATGGAAGTATTGTGTATTTTAGTGAGTATGGTGAGAGATATAACTGTGCTGACATGGATGGCAACCGGTTCCCATGGTTATAGATTTGCCTATGCATTCATTCTCCATCCTAGCTGAGACCCAGGAATTCCACATGAGAGGAAAACAGGTGCAACGTCTGGTTTCTGACCTCACGATGAAACTTTTGTCACTGCTGGGATTTGAACTCAAATCTGGGCAACTCCATTGCACTGTGTGGGAAGGGGAAGCTCATCATCCTTGAAGACTAGAATGTCAGACCTGGTCCAGGGCCTGATTTGAAGTCCCAGCACTGGACAAAATAGCAAGCCCACCTCTTTTAAACATAGGATCACTACTTCCATACTGGGGTGATATGCATCTTGCATTCAATGTAGTTTTTTTTTATTTGGAGTCTTATTCATGGATGTATTGTGTATTTATTGAGTATGGTAACAGGTATATCTGTGCTGCCCTGGATGACAACTGATTCCCATGAGTAGAGAGATGCCTATAAAGCATTCTCCATCCTAGCTGAGAACCAAGATTTTCACAGCACAGCAAAACAGGTGCAACGATGGGCTTCTCACATCAGGATGAATCTTTTGGTAGGTCTGGGATTTGAACTCAAGGCCTAGGAGGCCCAAGTGGTGGATGGGTCATGGTGAGCACACCAGCCTGTGAGCCACTAAGTTGATATGCGATTCCTGGACCAGAGATTGAGCCCCAGTGGGGGCCTTAATAGTCATCAATTCATAATTAAAACGGTGAATCTCTATTTGCACACATCGGTGGGCAGCAACTTGTTTTCGATGTAGTCATTGTCTTTACATGGTGTCTTATTCACGATGTATTCTGTATTTTCCTGAGTATAGGATGACAGATATAACTGTGGTGACCTGGATGACCACCTATTCCCATGAGTATAGAATTGCCTATGCATTCTCCATCTTAGCTGAGACCCAGAATTTGCACAGCACAGAAGAACAGGTGTAACGACTGGTTTCTCATATCAGGGTGAATTTTTGTCAGTGTCCATGTGAGCACACCAGCCTTTGAGCCAGTATGAATCTGGGCCCTTACCAAGAACTGAGATCTAGCCCTAGGGAGGCCACAATAATCCTCAATGCATCATTGAAACATGGGTTGTCTATTCATATGCATGTGTGGACTGCCTCCTGCAATGACTGTAGTTATCCTCTCTATTTTGTGTGCTATTCGTGGATGGATTGAGTATGTTCTTGAGTATATGATGACAGGTATAACTGGAATAACATGGATGACAACCTATTCTTATGGCCACAGCGTGGCCCATGCAGTCTCCATCCTAGCTGAGACCAAAGACTCCCACAAGAAAGGAAAATAGGTGTAAACACTGGCTTGTGACATTAGGATGTATCTTTTGGCACTGCTAGGATCAGAAATTAGGGCCTAGCTGGCCCAATAGGCGAATGGGTCCACGTGAGCACACTAGCCTGTGAGCCACTAAGGAGCTAGGATGGTCCTAGGACGTGAGATCGAGCCCCAGGGCAGGGGTTCTGGGGAGCTCAATAGTCATCCATTTATAAGCTCAAGATATTATGCAAATAAGTACATATTTGTACAGAGTAGGAGAGATGGCAAAATGTGATGAAATCCAATCTACACTGTGACTACCAATTGTTGGATCTTCCACTATGCCTCCATTTCATGACTGTGATGATTATGGTCATGCTTCATCAACTCTTCATGAAAAATAATTGATACCCGATGAGTCTTGCCTATCATTTTCAACTCGCATCCTGCAGGAACTACTCATTCAACCACATTCCATGACTCTTCCTAGGTCCAGAAACTAGTATTTCAGGATCTCCCGCCATCCCCTCAATGTAGGGGGGCTTTCCAGGATTCGAAATTGGGGCCTCCGTTGCCTGATCAGCCTGGGGCTCCTCCAATATCCAGCAGGCCTTCAGCCATGCCAAGTCACCTTCAATCTGCAGGCCACCAGGTTCAGACCCAGCAAGGTCACCATGCAAAGGAAAATAAACAAAAAAGCATCAGGTGGAACTTCCTGCCACTTTTTTCTTCTCATGGCTGTTTTGTTTGTTTGTTTGTTTGTTTTTCCTGCAAGCCCTGGGGTCCTAGGATCTGAGGATGGGCTGTGGGTCCCGAGGCTGCAGTCTAGGATGATCACAGCTGAGACAGAATTGCCACAAGTTGAGTTCAAGCCCTGGGTATGGAAAAAAAATAAAAAATTAAAAAATTATGAATGAAGCACTCTCGCTCAGAATTCGTGCCATTTTACTGCCAGATCTGGGATTTGAATTCAGGTCTGCGTAACTCTGTTGCACTGTGGGGGCAGCTCACCATCCTTGAAGACTACAAGGTCAGGCCTGCTCCCAGTGCCAGAATTTGAAGCCCCAACACTGGCAAAAATCATATGCCCACCTATTTTATACATAGGATCTCTATTTACATACATGTGTGGAATGTATCATGATTTCAGTGTAGTTATTCATTTTATTCTGAGTCTTAGTCAGGAAAGCATTTTGTATTTTATTGAGTATGAGAACAGCTATAACTTTGCTAACATGGATGACAACCTATTTCCATGTCCTATGCCTTGTCCATCCTAGATGAGACCCAGGACTTTCACAGAACAGGAAAGCAGGTGGACTGATGTACTGCTCACATCAGGATTCATGTTTTGGCAGTGCTGTGATTTGAACTCAGAACCTAGCAGGCCCAATTGGTGTAAGGGTCAAGGTGAGGACACTGAGGAGATAGACCATTCCTAGAACCTGACATTGAGCACCAGGATAGTCATAAAATCATAATTTATACATAGGACCTCTATTGATATACATGTGTGGACAGCATCTTGCATTCGGTGCACTTCTCCTTAACTTGTGTCTAATTCATGGAGGTATTGTGTATTTTACTGAGTATGCTGACAGCTACAACTGTGCTGACATGGATGTCAACCTGTTCGGATGGCTATAGAATTGCCTATATAGCATGCTCCATCCTAGTTGAGTCCCAGGACTTTCACAGAACAGGAAAAGAGGAGGATCGATTGGATTCGGACATCAGTATTCATCTTTTGCAGTGCTGGTATTTTAACTCAATATCTAACAGGCCCAAATGGTGAATGGGACATGGTGAGTACACCGCCCGTGAGCCACTAGGGGGTTAGGTTGTTCCTGGGATCTGAGATCGAGCCCTGGTGGGGGCCATTATTGATATAAATTCATAATTTACACAGATGATCTCAATTTACATACATGTGTGGCATGCATCATGGGTTCAGTGTAGTTATTTTATTGTGTGGCATAGTCAACGATGCATTTTGTCTTTTATTGGGTATGATTACAGATATAACTATTCTGACATGGCTGGCAACCATAAGTATAGAGTTCCTTATATAGCATATTCCATCCTAGGTGAGACACAGGACTTTCACAGCACAGGAAATCAGGTGCAACAATGGGATTCTCACATCAGGATGAATCTTTTGGTAGGTCTGGGATTTGAACTCAAGGCCTAGCAGGCCCAAGTGGTGGATGGGTCATGGTGAGCACACCAACTTCTGAGCCACTAAGTTGATATGCTGTTCCTGGGACCTGAGATTGAGCCCCAGTGGGTCCTTAATAGTCATCAATTCATAATTAAAACAGAGGATCTCTATTTCCATACATGGGTGGGCAGCATCGTGTAGTCACTGTCTTTACATGGAGTCTTATTCATGATGTATTCTGTATTTTCCTGAGTATAGAATGACAGATATAACTGTGGTGACCTGGATAACAACCTATTCCCATGAGTATAGAGTTGCCTATGCATTCTCCATCCTACCTGAGACCCAGAACTTGAACAGCACAGAAGAACAAGTGCAATGACTGATTTCTCACATCAGGGTGAATTTTTGGCAGTGCTGGGATTCGAACTTGGGGCCTAGGAGGCCAAACTGCCCAATGGGTCCATGTGAGCACACCAGCCTGTGAACCACTAAGGAGCTGGGCCTTTCCCAGGAACTGAGATCTAGCCCTAGGGAGGCCACAATAATCCTCAATGCATCACTGAAACATGGGATGTCTATTCACATCCATGTGTGGACTTCCTCCTGCATTGAGATTAGTTATCCTATTTTGTGTGCTATTCATGGATGTATTGTGTATGTTCTTGAGTATATGATGATAGGTATAACTGGGCTGACATGGATGACAATCTATTCCTATGGCCACAGGGTGGCCCATGCATTCTCCATCTTACAGGAGACCCAGGACTCGCACAGGAAAGGAAAGCAGGTGCAATGACTGGCTTCAGACATCAGGATGAATCTTTTGGCACTGCTGGTATCTGAACTTGGCGCCTAGCAGGCCCAATAGGCAAATGGGTCCACGTGAGCACACCAGCCTGTGAGCCTCTAAGTATCTAAGCAATTCCCAGGACCTGAGATCGAGGACCGGAGTGAGGGGGAGCACAATCTTCGTCCATTTTTATGCTGAAGGTAGTATACAAATAAGTACATATTTGTATAGAGTAGGAGAGATGGCGACCTGTGATGGATTCCAATTTACCCTGTGACTACCAATTCTCAGATCTTCCCCAATGCCTTCATCTCATGACTGTGATGATTATTGTCACGCTTCATCAACTTCATAAAAAATAATGGATACCCCATGAGTTTTGCCTATCATTTCCTACTCGCATCCTGCAGGAACTACTCATTCAAGGATGAGATGATCACATTCCACACTTCCTACGTCTGGAAACGAGTTTTTCAGGATCTTCCACCATTCCCACAATGTAGGGGGGCTGACCAGGATTCCAACCCGTGGCCTCCGTTGAATGGTTGGCTGTGACTTCCCCAATAGCCAGCAGGCCTTCAGCCATGCCAGGTCTCTTTCACTCTGTAGGCCGCCGGGTTCAGACCAACATGGTCACTATGTAAAGGAAAATAAACGTAAAAGCAAGAGGTGGAAATTCCTGCTGCTTTGTTCCCCATCTGGCCTTTTTTTTTTTCATGCATGCTCCGGGGTCCTAGGATCTGAGGATGGGCTGTGGGTCTAAGAGGCCGCAGCCTAAGATGATTGCAGCAAAAACAGTGTTGCCTCGACTTGAGTTCAAGGCCCGGGTTTGGCAATAAATAAATAAATAAATAAATAAATATGAATGAAGCACCCTCTCTCAGAATTCACGCCATTTTACTGACAGAGCTGGGATTTGAATTCAGGTCTGGTTAACTCTGTTGCACTGTGGGGGAAGGGGAAGATCACCATCCTTGAAGACTACAAGGTCAGGCCTGCCCCAACACTGGCAAAAATCATATGCCCACCTATTTTAGACATGGGATCTCTATTTACATACATGTGTGGAATGCCTCATGCTTTCAGTGTGTGTCTTAGTCAAGGATGCATTTTGTATTTTATTGAGTATTATGACAGATATAACTATACTGACATGGATGGCACCCGATTCCCATGTCCCATGTCCATGTTGCCTGTGCTTTCTCCATCCTAGCTGAGACCTAGGATTTTCACAGGACAGGAAAGCAGGTGGATCGATGGGCTTCTCATATCAGGATTCATGTTTTGGTACTGTTGTGATTTGAACTCAGAACCCACAGGCCAATTGGCGAAAGGGTCAAGGAGAGGACACCGGCCTGTGAGCAACTGAGGACCTAACATCGAGCCCCAGGGAGGGCCAGGATAGGCATAGATTCATCCTTGAAACATAGGATCTATATTGACATATATGTGTGGACAGCATCTTGCATTCAGTGCACTCCTTCTCCTTATTTTGTGTCTAATTCATGGAGGTATTGTGTATTTTACTGAGTATGGTGACAGATATAACTGTGCTGACATGGATGATGACCTATTCCCATGGTTATAGGGTTGCCTATGCATTCATTCTCCATCCTAGCTGAGACCCAGGACTTCCACATGAGAGGAAAATAGGTGCAACGACTGACTTCTGACGTCAGGATGAAACTTTTTTCAGTGCTGTCATTTGAACTCAGGTCTGGTTAACTCCATTGCACTGTGTGGGAAGGGGAAGCTCACCATCCTTGAAGACTAGAATGTCAGGCCTGGTCCAAGGCCTGATTTGAAGCCCCAGCACTGGACAAAATAACAAGCTCATCTCTTTTAAACATAAGATCTCTATTTGCATACAGTTGTGGTTTGCATCTTCCATTCAATGTAGTTTTTTTTTTTTATTATTTTGAGTCTTATTCATGGATGTATTGTGTATTTTATTGAGTATGGTGACAGGTATATTTGTGCTGCCATGGATGACAACCTATGCCCATGGCTATAGAATTGCCTATATAGCATTCTCCATCCTCACCTAGGTGCAGGACTTTCACAGGACAAGAAAACTGGTACATTGATGGGCTTCTCACATCAAGATGAATCTTTTGGCAGTATTGAGATTTGAACTCAGGGCCTTGCAGGCAAAATTGATGAATGGGTCAAGGTGAGCACATCAGCCTGTGAGCCACTAAGGTGCTAGGCCATTCCCCTAACTTGAGCTTGAGCCCCAGGATGGGGTGGTGTACTATATCCATCCATTCATATGCTGAAACTTGTGTGCTAATAAATACCTATTTGTACAGAGTAGGAGATGTGGCGAACTGTGTTAGAATCCTATCTACCATGTGAGTACCGATTCTTGGATCTTTCTCAAGGCCTCGATTTCCTAAATGTAAGTATTATTGTCACACTTCATGAAGTCTTAATTAAAAATAATCATTGTGCCAAAGGTCTTGCCTATCATTTCCTATGCGAATCATGCATTAACTTCTCAACTCTTCCCTAGACCTGAATTCAAGCACCAGCCTGAAAAACGTAACATTTATAGATATTTTCAATATATGATTTATACTTACATCTATATATTCAGTCTATATGGTGTTTGTTGGAGTGATTCATTACATTTCATTATTGATAGATTGATTTAGCATTTATTTTATGGACTGTGAGTGCACCTATAACATTTATTACATTTATTCCAATCTATTCCATAGCATGTAGCTTTGCAGATATATTATGTACATCATACCTGACACCCAGTACTTGCACAGAAAAGGAAAACAGTTGTCACACATGGAATCTTACACCAGGAAGAAACTTTTGGCAATGATAGGACCTAGACTAAGGGCCAAGGAGGCCCAATTCATGAATGGATGAGTGTCATCATGGCAGCCGCTAGCCCATTCAACTGCCAAGTGGTTCCCAGTATCTGGGATCAAGCCCCGAGTTTGGCCAAAATACCAATAACTATCTATGCAGATGATGGTATATAAATAAATATAAATTTAGATATTTAGATACTGTCAGAAATGTGTATCTGGTATTCAATGTTATATACCACATTCCTACGGATTCTCAGTTCTTTAGTGAGGATTCCATTTAATCAATAGTATCCTTTTAATACAAAATAAACTATGAATTTTAATCAATCTGTGTCCTGTGATTATTGGGTCTAATTTTATGCTAGACTGATTCATGAGCTACTCATCCAACCATGACATTGACCACATTCCTCTGGTGTTCCGAGGGACAGGCAATAATTTTGTAGGCTCTCCAGCCCTTTGTAAGTGGCATAACTGGGATTCAAACTCAGGGCCTAGGGGTCCAGCGTGGCCTATGGCTTTGCTGACAGCCCAACAGCCTTCAGCAATGCCAGGTGAACTACAGGTTGCAGCCATGCACTTGGTCATGGGAATGGTCACCATGAAAGGAAAGGAAACCCGAGAAACTACTGACCATCCGCAGTTCACAGCTTTTTTCGATGCCATTTTCATTTGATTTCTTGTCAGCCCCCGAGGCCTAGGATCCCAGGATGGGCTGTGGGTCCAAGGTTGCACCATCCCAGCCTAGGGTGATGTTAGCTGAAGCAGAGTTTCCACGAACTGAGTTCAAGCCCTGTGATTGGCAAGTAAATAAATAAATGAATGAATGAATGAATAATTAGAACCTAAAAATATTGAAAGGACTAATGAAGCTCCCTGGCTTGGAATTTGTGCCCTTTTTTTTTTTTTTTGCTAGGCCTAAGGTTTGAACTCGGAGTCTGAGTAAATCTGGTGTACTGTGGGGAAAGGGGAAGTTTACCCTCCTGGAAGATAAGAAATTCAGGACAATTTCCTAGGCCTGAATTCTAGCCCCAATCCTGGAGAACATAACATTTATAGTAATTTTTAGTATATGATTTATACTAACATCCATATGTTCAGTCCATATCATGTTTGTTGGAGTGTTTAATTATATTTTAGTATTTATTTATGTATTTACCAATTATTTTATTGATCCTGAGTACACCTATAATATTCATTACATTTATTCCAATCTATTCCATAGCACGTAGCTTTGCAGACATACTATATACATCATACCTGACACCCAGCATTTGCATAGAAAAGGAAAATAGGTGTTACATTTGGAATCTTACTGCAAGATGAAATTTTTGGCAATGCTGGGACCTGAACTGAGGGCCAAGGAGGCTCAATTCATGAATGGGTGAGTGTCAGCACAGCAGCCTCTAAGCCCCTAGCCCATTAAGCTGCCAAGTGGATCCCAGGACCTGGGATGGAGCCACAGGTTTGGCCAAAACAGCAATACCTTTCTATGCAGACAGTGGTATACAGATAAATATATATTTAGGTACTTAAATACTGCCAGTGATGTCTATCTGGTATTAAATGACATATATTGTGTTCCTACGGATTCTCAGGTCTTTAGTGAGGACTCCATTTAATGAATAGTATTCTTTTAATGCATAATAAACTATGAATTAAAATCATTTGTGTCCTGTGATTATTAAGTCTAATTTTATGCTAGACTGATTGATGAACTACTCATCCAATGATAACATTGATCACATTCCTCTGGTGTTCCTAGGGACAGACAATAGTTTCTTAGGCTCTCCAGCCCTTTATACTGGCATGACCGGGATACAAACTTAGGGCCTAGGTGTCCAGGTTGGCCTATGACTTCGCTACCAGCCTGCCAGCCTTCAGCAATGCTAGGTGACCCACAGGTTGCAGCCTTGTCATTTGGATCCAGGATGGTCACCATGTAAGTAAGGAAAACCAAGAAACCGCTATCCATCCACAGTTTGTGATGTTTTTTCAGTGCCATTTTCATTTTGTTTTCCTGTCAGCCCCGGAGGCCTGGGATCCCAGGATTGGCTATGGGTCCAGAGACTGCACCATCCCAGCCTAGGGTGATATTAACTGAGGCAGAGTTGCCACGACCTGAGTTCAATCCCCGTGCATGGCAATAAGGAAATAAATAATAAATAAAAATAATTTTAAAATATTAAAAATAGTCGGGCACCAAAGGCTCATGCCTGTTATCTTAGCTATTTAGGACGCAGAGATCTGAAAATTACGGTTCAAAGCCAGCCCGAGCAGGAAAGTCTTTGAGACTCTTATCTCCACTAAACCACTAGAAAACCAGAAGTAGCGAAGTAGTGCTGTGTTTCAAGTGGTAGGGTGCTCGTCTTGAGCTGAAGAGCCCAAGGACAGCTCCCAAGGCCAGAGTTCAAATCCCACGACCAATATATATATATATATATATATATATATATATATATATATATATATATATTACTAATGAAGCTCTGTGGCTTGGAATTTGTGCCTCTTTTTTTTTTTTTTCTTTTTTTTTCTGCCAGGCCTGGGAATTGGATTCGGAGACTGGGTAACTCCAATGCACTGTTGTGGACAGAGAAACTTACCCGCTTTGAAGACAAGCAATTCAGGCCTGCTCCCTAGGCCTGAATTCAGTCTCCATCCCTGTTAATATAATATTCATCCACATTTGAAATAATGATTAATATCTACATACTTCTGTTTATTGCATATTACTTTGAGCGTATTTATTTTATTTTTTGTATTCTTCATTCATTCATTATATTATTGACTATTATTATACTTATGTATTAAATTGATTATATCTTCTGAGAACTATACAGATTTGCATATGCATTATATATCTTACTTCAGACCCAGGACATTCACAGAAATACTATAGTAGATCATCCCATGCGTAGAAAAACAGAATGAATGCACCAGCCAAAATCTAATTTATCCCTAGGAACCCCAGTGGCTCACATCTGTAATCCCAGCTAATCAGAGGTGAGAAGTGGAAGATTAAGTTTCAAAGCCAATCCAAGCAGAAAACCCTGAGAGATTTCATCTCCAATTAACTGGCCAAAATTCAGGCTACAGGGATGGCTGAATTGGTAGAAAATCAGCTATGAAAAACCAAGCCAAGATAGAGCAAGCTGAGTTCAAGTTCAGGGAGAGGGGTTTGGGGCATAAAGGGGAGAGAACACCTCCAAAAACAGAGAACAAACAACAGTACACAAATCCCACCTAATTTAGGGTACCAACCAAAGTGAAAAAAAAATCAAGCTTGTGCAGTTGTATAACTTTACATGAGCACATATGTTCTTAGGTACATTTCAAAGCTATGTTTTTAGTAATACATATATGTATATATATTAATAATGTATATATATATATATATATATATGAATAAACTAAGAAACCAGCCAATGAATAAATACTTCTGAATTAGTGCCTTAACCATGGCATTTTAAATTATTTGTACTAAAAGTATATTCCAAGTTTCTTTCTTTAGGATCAATCTTTAAGATGTTGGTTCATGTGCCAGGCGTTGGAGGCCCATGCCTATGATCCTAGTTACTCAGGAGGCAGAGATCTGAGGATGGTAGTTCAAGGCCTGCTCTGGCAGGAAAGGCCATTAAACTGGAATTGGCACTGTGGCTCAAGCGGTAGAGTGCACACCTTGATCTGAAGAGCACAGGGATAACATCCAAGCCCAGAGTTCAAGTCCCACCACCAAAGAAGTTTGTTCATACAAAATTCTAACATTCTAAGCATTAGGAAACTTTACTTCCAGGGTCTTATGCTCTTTAGGCAACTACTCCACTGCTGGGCTACATCCCAGTCCCAATGTTTTTGTTTTTAATTTTACAATCCAGCTTATTCCCAAAATGCTTACAAGTACCTACTCTCCTCACAGAAGTGAGTTTTTATTCACAAACCCAACCTTTTTGATATGAGGACACCCCTAGTGTATTTCTTGGTAGGCACTGAGGAAAACTCACACAACATAATTGCAGACAGTTTATAATTAAACCACTTTTTTGAAAAACTCTCATGTTTTAAAATCAAAATGTATCAAATAAAGGCAAAGTGAACTTTAAAAAAATATTAAAAATGCTAATGAAGCTCCCTGGCTTGGAATGTGTGACATTTTTTGTCTACAAGGCCTGGGATTTGAACTTGGGGTCTGGGTAACTCTGTTGCACTGTGGAGGAAAGGGGAATCTCACTGTGCTTGAAGACCAGAAAGTCAGGCCTGTTCCCTAGGCCTGAATTCAGGCCCCAGCCATGGAAAACGTACTCCTTATATACATTTTAAAGATAGGATTGAACTTCCATACAGATGTTCATTCTATATTATGTTTGATGTGGTTATTCATTGTATTTTTTGTTTTATTCATTTATTTACCATTTATTTTATTGACTGTGATGATACCTAACCATGTATTACATCCTATCACATAGCATCTAGATTTGTAGACACCCAGCACTCTCACAGAAAAGTAAAACAGATGTCACACTTGGCTTCTAACTCCAGGATGAAATTTTTGTCAGGAGCTGAGATCGAGCCTCAGGGGTGACCAAAATAGCCATAGATGGATAGGCAGGTGGTAGTATACTAATAAATGTGTATTAGTACAGAGTGCCATAGCCATGTATCTAGTAAATTCCTACCAAGTCTTTGGTATTTGTTATGCCTCAATTGAAGGAATATTATTCTTTTTTTGCCTAATTAACCATTAATTAAATTCACTATGCGTCCTAGGATTATTGAGTCTAATTTGAGACTAGACTGCTGCACGGACTATTCATTCAATCATGACTTGGATACCATTCCATCTGAACTTCTATGAATGGGCAGGAGTCTCTTGGGATCTTTTGCCATTGGTAGGTGTCAGGACTGGGATTTGAACTCAGACACGCTGTTGTGTGGTTGGCCTATGGCTTTTATGTCAGCCAGCCTTCAGCAATGACAGATCACCTGTGTTTTGCAGCCATGTCATTCAGACCTATGATGAACACCATGCAAGGAACCAAAGCCAAGAAACCGCCTACCATGTGTGGCTCGCGGCTATTTTTTGATGCCATTTTCATTTTGTTTTCCTGTCAGACCTTGGGACTTAGGATTCCAGGATTGGCTTTGGTTCTGAGGGCTGCACCCCAGCATAGTGTGATGGAAGCTTATGCAGAGCTGCCATGATCTGAGTTCAAGCCAAATGCATAGCCAAAAAAAAAAAAAAAAAAAAGAAAAGAAAAGAAAAGAAAGAAGAAAAAAAATTAAGACAACTAAAAAAAGTAAAAGAAAAACAAAAAACAATTACGTAACTCCCTGGTTTGCAGTTTGTGGTATTTTTTCTGCCAGGCCTGAAATTTGAACTCAAGGTCTGGGTAAATATGCAGCACTGTGGGGGAAGGGGAATCTCACCATGCTTGAAGACAGAAAGTCAGGCCTGTGCCCTAGGCCTGAATTCAAGCCTCAGTCCTGGAACACATAATCCTTATATATATTTTAAAGATAGGATTTATACTTCCATACAGATATTCAGTCCATATCATGTTTAATGTCATTATTCATTTTATTTCTTGTTTTATTCATTTATTTACCATACATTTTATTGACTCTGATGACACCTATGCCATTTATTACATTGTTTACATTCTATCACATAGCTTCTAGATTTGCAGATGTGGTCTCCATCATGGCTGACACCCAGGAATCTCCCAGAAAAGGAAAACATGTGTCACACTCAGCTTCTTACTCCAATATTAAATTTTTGGCAGTTCTGGGATCTGAAGTCAGGGCCTAGCAGGCCCAATTCATGAATGGTTGAGTGTGAGCACGGCAGCCTCTAGAAAATTAAGCTGTCAGGTAGTTCCCACATACTGAGATCGAGTCCCAGGTTGGCCAAAACAGAGATACGTGGATATCCAGACGGTGGTACACAAATAAATATATATTGATAAAGAGTGCCAGAGCTGTCTATCTATGACTGAATGACCTCTACTACATTCTGACCAACTCTTAGGTATTTATTAACTGCCATTGAAGGAATATTATTCTTTCCATGCTTAATAAACTATTAATTAAGATCAATCGGGGGCTGGGAAGGTGGCTCATTGGTAGAGCACTCGCCTTGCATGCATGAGGCCTGAGTTTGATTCCTCATCACCACATAAGCAGAAAAAAGAATAAAAGCAGGAAGTGGTGCTGTGGCTCAAGTGGTAGAGTGCTAGCCTTGAGCTGAAGAGCTGAAGGACATGCGTAGGCCCAGATTTCAGGCCCCATGACTGGACGCCTCCCCCCAAAGAAAATGATCCATCAGTATCCTAGGATTATTGCATCCAATTTTAGGCTTGACTGATGCACAAACTACTCTTTCAATCGAGTCTCTTGTGATCTCCTGCCATTGGTAGGTGTCGGGACCGGGATTTGAAGATGAGGCTATGTTGACAGGTCGGACTATACCTTTCCTGATAGTCCACAAGCCTTTAGCAATAGCAGGTCAGATACACTTTGTAACAGAGTCGTTGCAGACCCAGGATTGTCATCGTGCAAAGAAAAAAAATGTAAAACCCCCAGCCCTCTGCAGCTTGCGACTTTTTGTGCTGTCCCACTTTTTTTTCATCCTGCAAGCCCTCTGGGCCAAGGATCCCAGGATCGACTATGGGTCTGGAAGCTGCACCCCAGCCTAGGGTGATTAAAGCTGAGACAGTGTTTCCATGACTCGAGTTCAAGCCCCATGGCTGGCAAAAATAAAAAGAATAAATACACATAATTAAATATTTAACTAAATAATAAATCTCCCTGGTTTGAAATATCTGCTAGTTTTCTTTCCTAGCCTGGGATTTGAATTCAGGGTCTTGGTATATCTGTAGCAATGTGACGGAAGGTTCAGAGTTGCCAATACTTGAGTTCTAACCCCATGCCAAACCAAAAATAAAAAAAAATTAAGTCACTGACCTTGGCAGGGGGAGCAGTTGTGGAGATTGGAGGGAAGGGATGGTAGGCGGAAAACAAAGGAGGAGGCAACAATGCTCAATAGGAAATGTACTCGTTACCTTGTTCATGTAACTGTAACTCTCAGAACAACATTTTTACAATTAAAAACGTGCAAACAAAAAAAGAAACAATGTAATGCTCAGAGAAGCATTTGGGGTAAGGGAAGGATGTCTAAATAGCCGTACAAAATTCTACACTGCTTTGCTTTTAATGCTCAGTATGGAACTGAATAAATATAACTGCTTCCATTAAAAAAATCAAGTCACTGCCTTGGAACTGGGCCAGTATTTCTGCCATTGGTGGGATTTGATTGCATAGCCCAGTAACTCTTTTGCAACAAGGGTGAAGGTGAAGCTCACTGTACTTGAGGAAATGAAATTCAGGCTACAGTTCCCAGGAACTAAATGAAGGCCCTGCAATAGAAAAAAATATTTCCATACATGTGTAATATATGATATATACTTACATGTGTATGTTTATTACCTATTATTATTTTCATTATTGATTTTGTATTTATTATTTGATTCATTTATTGTTTATTGTATTTAGTGTTATTATACACATATTTTTACATGTTGTAATGTATTATAAAAATATACAAAATAAATTAGGAGATTGACTCATTTTTCATTAATACTATATTAAGTGTTGAAACATAATACATAATTAAATGGAGGTATTTGTCACAGTCTTAACATGTTTAGAATCTCTTCCCAGTATGAGCCTTGTCTTATTTATCTATGGACATCTTCCTATAGGGATTTCTTTACATGATTTATACTCAGAAGCCTTTTCTTGAGGATAGGCAAATTGAGGGATAAAATTGCAAGGGTGGGGTTAAAATGTGGCTTACTGGTAAAGAGCTCGCTCAGCATGCATGAATGCCAACGTTTGATTTCTCAGAGCCACATACTCAGAAAAAGCCAGAAGCTGTGGAGTGGCTCAAGTGGTACAGCACTAGGCTTGAGAAAAAGAAGCTCAGAGACAGTACCCAGGCCCTAAGTTCAAGCCCCAGGACTGTCAAAAACAATAGGCCAGATGCCGGTGGCTCACTCCTGGAAACCTAGCTTCTCAGGAGGCTGAGATTTGAACACCACAGTTCAAAGACAGCCTATGCAAGGAAAGCCTGTTAGACTTTTATCTCCAATGAACCACCAAAAGACCTCACATGGCGCTGTGCCTCAAGTGTTAGAGTGTTCACCTTGAACTGAAGGGCTCAGGGACAGTGCCCAGGCTTGATACAAGACACACAACTGGAAAAAAAAGTGAGGATTAATGAAAATACTTTTCCTATTTGCTAATTATGAGAACATTCTGTGGAAAATGAACACAAATGCGCACCAGAATTAGAGTCAGAGCACAAGGTTCAATTGTCCACATCCATATACCCAGCCTCTCTGACTCTAGCATTATAAATTTATGTCCTACAGGTCTGAAAGGTCCAATGTTGGAGGGATTAATATGATCCCCAAGCCCTTTGTGATAAGCAGTTGACTTGTATTGTCAATTTCATTACAGTTCTGAAGGTAGCAGAACACCAGTAGCTCATGCCCATCACCCTAGCACAGGAGGCTGAGGTCTCAGTATCACAGGCTGAAGCCAGCCAGGGCAGGAACGTCTATGACACTCTGACTTCTACTTCCGAAAGGTCAGATGTTCAAGAACTTCCTGTGTTTCACTTGGTGATGAGAAGTTACTCGCACTCTAAATGTTCTTAGAATTCTTGAGCTATAGAAGCAGGAAAGAAACATCATTGACCCATCCTGGGTTCAATTGAAGTTCTCAGGATCCAAGCCTTAATCCTGTTGGCAGGAAAAACTCCAATGAAACACTATATTTGAAGGACAGAAAACAGTTTCAAAAGCCGGGCTAGGTGAAGAGACCTAGGCCTGCAGGATTAGGAGGCAGAATGTACACACTCAACAGGGAAGTGAGCTGCAAAACCACTTCATTCATTCCAGGCACAGCCATAAATGGTGGGGGGGAACCTGAAATATTTGTTAGACTTACACCAGGGTCAGGCTTTTCTCAGCCTCTTCAAACAATGACTAATTAACCTTCCTCCCTCAGGTGAACCGAGCTTCAAGCTATCATTAAGTTCATAATAGTGAGCCAGTTTAGTGGGGGAGAGGGCAGGAACAGAGTAGAAAAAACTATGCTCTCTGGTCTTAGGGAGTGGATTTTCGTCTCTCCATCTGTCATATTTGAAGGCCCTTCTTCTACCTCTTCCAGTCCATTCTCCTTCCTTCATTCTGCACATCATTAAAGCAAATCCCCAGGCCAAGGAGAGGCAGGGCCCTTTCTCTACTGTCTCCAAGCACCTGAGTTAGAACCTGGCTGTGCCCTCTTGGCTCTGGGGCCTTTGGCTGCCAGAGAAGTGGGACAGAGACAGTCTTCTTGCTCTGTGGTTGTGTGAAGGCGATGCTGGTGTCCTGGCACACTGTAGAAGGCCTCATGACACAATTGTTTCCTTCTTTCCTTCTAATGAAAAAGACCAGCTTCATTTATCATCTATCTATCTATCTATCTATCTATCTATCTATCTATCTATCTATCTATCTATCTATCTATCTATCTATCTATCTATCTATCTATCTATCTATCTATCTATCTATCTATCTATCTATCTATCTATCTATCTATCTATCTATCTATCTATCTATCTATCTATCTATCTATCTATCTCTCTCTCTATCTATCTATCTCTCTCTCTCTCTCTCTATCTATCTATCTATCTATCTATCTATCTATCTATCTATCTATCTATCTATCTATCTATCTATCTATCATCAATCTACCTACCTACCTACCTACCTAGCCAGCTAGGTATCATTTTGCCAGTTCTTGGGTTGAACTCAAGGCCTGGACACTGTCTATAGCACTCTACTACTTGAGTCACAGCATCAATTCTGGCTTTTTCTGTGTATGTGCTATTGAGAAATAAAACCCAGGGCTTCTTGCATGCTAGGCACTCTCTAAGTAATCCACATTCCCAGTCCCCTCATCTTTTCTTAATGGTAGTTTTTACTTAAGCATGCTTCCATTTCACGTTTAATTTTACGTTAAATTTTCTGAATACCGGTTACTACTATGAAACCTGATCTTCTCTTTCCCTGCCTCATTTGTGGCCATTCCTGCATTGGCCTCATAATAAAATGTAAATAAAGGCTGCTAAAAGCTTAATTGTGCATCATATAAAGACACAGGCCAGGAACCCTAGAAGAGAAAAGCGATGGGCCTGAAGTGAAGAGAATGATGTAGCATGCACAATGAACATATCTGAAAAATCAATCAGTAAATAAAACCAGAAGCATTACATGTGCTCTGTTTGCATTCAGGGAGGTAATTTACATACATAAGTAGGTAGGGCACTGATTCATAAACTTGGCCTCCTCTTTTTGAATTTTCTTTTTGGCCATCCCAGGGCTTCAACTCGGGGCACGATGCATTCCTGAGCTGTTTTGCTCAAGGCTGAGGCTCTACAACTGCCACAGCTCCAGACATCTGGTTGTTAATCGGACATAAGCACCTCCCAGGCTTTCCTGCTTGGTCTGGACTGTATCTCTCACTCAGCTTGTTCTCTTAAAGCTGGAGCTCTACCCTCTGGGCCACTGCTCCACTTCTGGTTTTCTGGTGGTTTATTGGAGATAAGAGTCTCACAGACTTTCCTGGTCGGGCTGGCTTTGGAGGTTTGGAGACACAAAACACTCATAATTATTAGATAATTTTATAGGCAAAAGGAGCAATGCAGACAGTATGAGGATTGCTCCAGCTTCGGTCCTCTCATCCTGAGACAGTAAATTCACTTCAGCTCAATGGTAAGTGACAGAACTGGCATGACCTGTAGACATATGCTCCCAAATCCTGTGACACTCATTTCTCAATTTTGGCTTCAAATCTGTGACCAGAGAAGATAAGGAGAGAAAATCCTTCTCAGAGAAAGCAGCTATAAAGAATATTGGGGTAGTTTACTTATAAATTCAAACTATTGGAATGATCCTGTTAATAAGTCAGATTGTCCATATTAAAAAAAATGAAGAAGAAAAGTAAGGCAGGTGTCAGTGTAATCCCAGCTTCTTAGGAGGCTGAGACGTAAAGAATCTTAGTTTGAATCCAGCCATCATAGGAAAAGACATGTCATTTTTTATTTCTAAGAGATCCCAGAAGAACCCAGAAGTGAGGCTGTGACTCAAGGTTAATGCACTACCCTTGAGTAAAAGGAGCTCAGTGGACAACGTCTAGGCTCAATGTTCAACCCCTGGACCTGCCCACCCCCAGTAGAGCCTATAGCTCCATGTCTTTGTGTATGTATGGATGTATTCCTATAGGCAAAGCTCCAGAGTAGATATGATAAATGGCACCAAGCTAGGAAATTTGTTTTCAATACAATGATTTCATAACACAGAGACTACTTTTATGTCAATGTGTGTTCCAGGGCTCCGTTCACTGTTCCCAGTGTAGCCTGAGGGTTTCTCTGCATCCCATGCCTGCTGGAAGAAGTCTCTCTCATTGTCTGTACAGGCAGACAAAAGGCCTCAGTCCTGTACAGCTTTGTAACAACAACTCCATCTGGGCCAATTAGTGAGGATGAGTATGGGTGGGGTCTGAAGGCCAGGAGAAAAAGGCCTCTTTGTACTCCAAGCTATCTCTCTTCCCAGTGCTCTGTTTTGACAAGAAGCCTTCATTTGTGCCACCTCGTGTGGCAGGCCAAGTTCCCTGCACTTATCCTACTTTTGTGAGACTATATTCCGGTGCTCAGATACAGTGCTCAATATAATTCAGAAGTCCTTCTGGCAGACAACTAGGGCACTGAACCTAATGAAATGTTTCATTGCCGGCAATGATGGGCCTATGATACCTCTCCTTGGTTTTCTGGAAGCTTGAGAAATCCAAGCACATGTCTGATATCACAAAGCTTCCTGTCAGCTAGGGCTGGTGAAGATCATCAGGTTCTGAAATCTTTGACCTCTCCTAATTGGGCCTTGGGTGGCTAGGTTTGGGGGTTAAACACAGGGCCTGGGTGCTGACCATAAGTTCAGTGGAGAAGTCCAGTGCTTTGCCTTTTTGTGTCACAGCTTCACTTCTGGTCTATGTGTGTGTGTCTGTGTGTGTCTGTGTGTCTGTGTGTCTGTGTGTGTCTGTCCATGTGTGCACACACATACAGTTGTGGAGCTTGAACTCAGCACTGCACTTAATTTCTCTTGTACAAGGATAACCTTCTCTCACTTGAGCCACAGAACCACTTCATGCTTTTTCTAGTGATGTGGTCCTGAGTAATCAAGCCTAGGGTTTTATATATGAAAAGCACTCTACCCCTAAGGCACATTCCCATCCCTGTACTTCAGGTTTGTTAGATTGTTTTTGTTTTTTGTTTTTTTTTCTGATGTTGTCGGTTGTAGGAGTTGAAGTCTGGGCCTGGGTGCTGTACCTGAGCTCTTCAGCTCAAGTCTTTTGCTCTATCACTTGAGCCACAGCTCCACTTCAGGTTTTCTGGTGGTCCATTGGAGCTAAGTGTTTCAGGGACATTCCTGCCCAGGCTAGCTTTGAACCAGGATCCTTAGTTCTCATCCTCCTGAGAACCTAGGATGATAGTCATGAGCCACAAGCACCAAGCTTCCACTTAATGTTTCTTAGTGGTGAATTGGAGATAATAGTCTCATGGGACTTTTTGTGTCTGGGATAGTTTAGAACACAGATCCTCAGATCTCAGCTTGCTGAGAAGGCAGGATGACAGACCTCAGCTATCGACCCCTAGGCCATGGCACTCTGCTGCAAGGGGATCCTTGTCTCCACTTGGTGGAGTTCTAGCCTTGAGCCCAAGAGGTAAGGCTCAGAATCTAGGTCCTGAGATCAAGGTTCATGACTGAGAAAAAAAAACAAAGCAAAACAATGGTCTGTAGGAGACAACTCACTAGTCTTCAGTAATACTTAAGTTTGTCCCTTCCATGGAGATATATCTGAGCCTCAATATTTTTATCTGCGTAAGCATTTCAGTTGTGGAGCTCTTACAAGGACCAGATGAAAGAATGCCCCCTGTGAAGGACACAGCACTTGACACTGTTTGAAGGACTCAGCACACAGCATCATGTAAAAGATTCAGCACCCAGAACCCAATGCAGGACTCACCACACTGCAACTTGTGAAGGACTCAACACATAGCACCATGTGCTGTACTCAGCACAGAGCACCCTATGAAGGACTCAACACATAGCTCCCTTCCACAAGCTGTCATCAGAATCACCATGCTTTCTTCAGTATCACCATTCTTTGAGGAACATTTCACAAACCACACGAGTTCACATCTAATGGTTTAGTGGGGTGGTTTTTTTCAGGGGGTGGTTACCCAAGGGGCTTGAACTCAAATATAGGGATACTGTTCTAATAACATTTGCTCAAGGGTACAGCTCTACCACTTGGAACCACATTTTGAAGAGTCTCACAGACTTCCTGCCAGGGCTGGGTTTTAAAGCCCACGAGCAGCTACAATGACTGAGGTAAGCCAGCAGTGTCTGGTTCGGTGGCGCTGGTTGCAATGATTTACATCTGGGTAAGTCAGGTTAGGTGGCAGCTGTCAGCACCAGAATCCTAGCTTGCTCTGTGATGAGGTATTTGAAGTCTTGACCTTCTATAGTTGCACTTAAAACAGTCTACCTTTTTTGGCGGCAGTCCTGGGCCTTTAGTAAGGGCTTATACACTCTCCCCAAGCGTTTGTGCTCCAGGCTAGTACACAATTGATTGAAAGAAAGGAGAACTTCCGATTTTTCTTTTTATGTGGTACTGAGGAATGGAAGCCAGGGCTTCCTGCTTACTAGGCGAACACTCAACCACCGAGTCCCAGGAGTGTATGAGGTATAAATAGAGATTGGTGTATATAAATATTATATATACAAAAAGAGAGATGTGGTCTGGGAATGTGGCTCAGTGATAGAGCACTTGCCTTGCAAGCATGAGGCCCTGAGTTTGATTCCTCAGCACCACATAAGCAGAAAAAAAAGCCGGAAGTGGTGCTATGGCTCAAGTGGTAGAGTGCTAGCCTTGAGATGAAGAGCTGAGGGACAGCGCCCAGACCCAGATTTCAGGCCCACGACTCAAACCCCCCAAAAAAATAAAGAGAGAGAGATGTATGCATATTATTAAATTATAGCTAATAGTACTACCAATGACTAGGTATTAAATGATGTCTCCATTTAATGATGTATCTCAGTTGGACAATTAATAAAACATTAATTAACTCTTATTGTTTAATATATATGTACATACATCCATACATATAATTACATATTTTATACAATGAGATGTCTATTTATAATTAATTTATGCATCATTTATTTCTACCAATTATTAGGTATTTAACTATGTCTCCATTTACTTTTCATTCTGTTAATTCTTAATAATATATTAATTAAACTTAATCCACGTCCTATAATTATTTTGTCTAATATTATCCTAGAATGATTCACTACTAACTCAATCTGTTTTTCATTTATTGTAGTGACAATTCTTCCACCTATGACATTTTTACCTTTATGACATCCTATTACATAGCATATAGATTTGCATACGAATTATACATCCTACCGGACACCGAGCAATTTCATAGAAAAGGAAAATATGTGTCACTCTCAGCTTCTTAGTCCAAGATTGAATTTTTGGCAGGGCTGGGATCTAAACTCAGGGCCTAGAAGGCTCAGTTCATGAATGGGTGACTGTCAGCACAGCAGCCTCTAGCCAATTCAGCTGCCAGGCAGTTCCCAGGCCATAAGACTGAGCCCCCTGTGTTGACCCCATATTGCGCTTAGTGTAGTTATGCATTTTATTTATTGTTTTATTCATTTATTTACCATTTATTTTATTGACTGGTATTACACATAGTATATTTATTACATTTATTACATGGGATATAGGTTTGCCTATGTATGAAACTTTACACCTGACACCCAGATGCTCACAGAAAAGGAAAACTTGTGTCACCAGTGCTTCTTACTCCACGATTCAATGTTTGTGAGTGCTGGCATCTGAACTCAAAGCCTACAAGGCTCAATTCATGAATGGGTGAGTGTCAGCACGGCCAGCCTGGGCCATATGGAGCTAACAAGCAGTTCCCAGCACCTGAGATCGAGCCCCAGGGGTTGACAAAATAAGATAGATTGACATGCGAATGGTAGTACACAAATAAATATAGATCTTTATAGAGTGCCAGAGATGTTTATACATTCTTCAGTTATATAGACTACATTTTTAACAATTCTTGGGTATTTATTATGCCCCCATGTAATTAATATTATTGTGTACATCCTTAATGAATTATTAATTTAATCAACCACTGTCACAAAACTATTGCATCCATGTAATTAATTGTATTATTTTAATGTGTCAAAATATTCATTAAAATCCATCAGCCTCCTAAAATCACTAATTTTATAGTAGTATCATTCAGGAACAACTAATTTAATCTTGACATTCATAATCTTCCATCAGTATTCCTATGAATAGGAATGAGACTCTTAGGATCTCCCACTATTGGTAGGGGTCAGGACCGGGTCTCGACCACAGGGCCTATGTTGCCATGTTGACCTGTGGCTTGCCTGGTAGCCCACCAGCCTTCAGCAATGTCAGGTTACAAAACTTTTCAGCAATGTCATTCAGACCTAAGATGGTCACCTTGCAAAAAAAACAAATTTAAAACAGACAGCCATGTGCAAGTTTCCAGATTTTTATCTGTGTCGTTTTATTTATATTTTTCCTGTAAATCTTTGGGGCCCAGGAACCCAGGTTCGGCTGTGGGTCTAGTGGTTGCACCCTAGCCTAGAGCAATCGAAGCTGAGGCAGAGTTACAACAACCTGAGTTCTTGACAAACTAAAAATAAAAAAATAAATAAATTCATTAAAAATATTTTAAAAATTATGAGGCTCCTTGGCTTGGAATTCATGCCATTTTTTCTGCCAGGCCTGGGAATTGAATTCAGAGTCTGGGTAAATCTGCAACATTGTCGGGGAAGGGGAAGCTCACCATGCTGGAAGACAAGAAAGTCAGGCCTGTTCCCAGGGCCTGAATTCAAGTCTTAACACTCAAAAAATAATATTCATATACATTTTAAATACATGATTTATATTTGCATACACATGTTTATTTATATTGCAGTTAATGTAGTTATTCATTTTATTTTATTTTTATGTATTTCTTATGTATTTTAGTGAGTATGATTACACATATAACATTTTTTACATCCTATTACATAGGACATAAATTTGCCTATGTATTAAACATCATTCCTGAGATGCAGGAATTTTGACACCCATAAGGAAAACAAGGGGACAATTGGCTTCTTCCACCAGGATTAAGTTTTTGACAGTTCTGTGATTTGAACTCTGGCCCTAGAAGGCCAACTTCATGAATGGGACAATGTTAGCACAACAGTCTGATGCAAATGAAGTTGTTGGGCAAATTTGAGGACCTGAGATCAAGCCCTAGGAGTGGCCAATATACAAAATGATAGATATATAGATTACAGTGTATGTATTTACATATGAATATGCATCTATAAATAAATGTATACAGAGAGAGACAGACATTTATGTAGATTCTAGTGTATAACTCTATATAAAGTGATGTCTATATCTTATTTTTATATATTATATTACTACCAATTATATATTCTATTACTACCAATTATTTGGTCTAAAATTATGCCTCCATTAATTAATCACGGTAGAAGACTTAGTAAGTTATTAATTAAATTAATCAATGACATATATTTATGCATACAATATTATACTAGAAAGACTAGCTAAATAGTAATTCAATTTGTACATGTCAAACATTCTATTAATGTTCCTATAGATAGGAACGAGTTTCCTAGGATCTTCAGCTGTGTGTAGGTGGCATTCCGAGGATCGAACTCACAGCCTAGGTATCTGGGTGGGGTTCAGGCTTCACCAACAACCCGTGAGCCTTTGGCCATGGAAGGTCACATACAATTTTCAAGCCGAGTCATTGAGACCCATCGTGGTCACAGTGCAAAGGAAACAAAAGTAAAACGGTTGTGTAAAACTTGTTTGTTTTTTCCTCCTCCATTTTTTTTGGTTGATGTATTTTTGCCAGTGCTGGGAGTTGAACTGGGGTCCTAGGATGACTGGATCATCTGTGGCTGTAAATGCTGCAAACCAGCCTAGGGTAATCATGGGTTAAGACACAATACGGTGCTTCCTTGAGAAAAAGGAACTCAGGGACAGTGCCGAGGGTCACAGTTCAAGCCTCAGGACCTGCCTCAAAAATAGAGCCAGTAACTCCATGTGTCTGTGTATGTATGCATGTATTTCTATCACTGAACATCTAGAGTTGCTATGAAAAAAGGTTTGAATAGAATGATTTCATAGCACAGAGAGTGCTTTCAAGACAGTGCATGTTCTGGGTCTCCCCTCACTGTTCCCAGAGTAACCTGAGGGCTTCTGTGCACCCCATGCTGCTGGAGGAAGTCTGCCTCATTGTTGGAACAGGCAGACAAAAGGCCTCACTCTTGAACAGCTATGTAACAAACAATTCATCCTGAGCAATTAGTGAGGATGAGCAATGAGTGAGGATGAGGCAGACTCTGAAGGCCAGGAGGAAAAGGCCTCTTTGTACCCCAAGCTATCTTTCTCCCCAGTGCTCTGTTTTGACAGGAATCCTTCATTTGCACTGCTTCTCGGAGCCGTCCAGGGTCACTGCACTCATCCTGTCTTTGTTAGACTATGTTCCAGTGTTGAAACAAACTACTACAATTAATTCAAGTGTCCTTCTGGCAGAAAACAAGCCAGATAAACCTAATGAAAAGATTCCTAATTGGCAAAGGTGCCTCCCTAGTTTTCTGGATGCTTGCTAAATCTAAGCACTTGTGCAAAATCACAATGCTTTCTGTCATCTAGTACTGGTGAATCTCATCAGGTTTTGAAACCTTTGCCCTCTCTTAGTTGGGCTCTGGGTGTTTCTATTTTGGGGTTGAACACAGGGCCAGGGTGCTGACCATAAGCTGAGAGCAGAATCTCTTTTCTTTACCATTTAGTGTCGCAGCTTCACTTATGGTATCTGTGTGTGTGTGTGTGTGTGTGTGTGTGTGTGTGTGTGTGTGTGTGTGTGTGTGTGTGTATGTGCGTGTGTGTGCAAAAACCAGTCCTGGAGCTTGAACTCAGTACCTCAGCTCTGTACCTGAGTTTCTCCTGTACAAGCATAGTGCATTACCACTTGAGCCACAGAACCACTTTAGGCTATTTTTTCCTAGGGATGTAGTACTGAGGATTCAAACCCAGGGTTTCATACATGCAAAACACTATACCCCTAAGACACATTCCCAGCACTTCACTTCAGGTTTCTTTCTTTCTCTTCTTGTAGTTGGAGGAGTTGAAGTCTGGGACTGGTTGCTCAAGTCTAGCACTCTACGACTTGAGCTACAGCACACCTTCAGGCTTTCTGGTGGTTCACTGGAGATAAACATCTCAAGGAATCTCCTGCCCAGGCTGGCTTTGGACTGTGATCCTCAGCTCTCAGGATCCTGAGTAGCTAGGATGACAGGCATGAGTCACCGGTGCCCAGCTTCCACTTCAAGTTTCTAAGTGGTGAATAGGAGATAATATTCTCATGGCACCTTTGGTGTCTAGGACAGTTTGGAACCCAGATCCTCAGCTTCATGAGAAGGCAGGATGACAGACCTCAGCTAAAGACACACTTTGCTGCAAGGGGGTACTTAGCTCTGCAGTAGAGTGCTAGCCATGAGCCCAAGAGGAAAGTCAGTGCCTAGACTCTAAGTTGAATGTTCATGATGGAGAAAACTAAACTGCAAGAGACAAGTCACTAGAGTTCAGTACATACATAAATTTGGCCCTGCCTTTGGGCATATCTGAGCTTCAACTTTCTCATCAGCACAATCATCTTACTTGTGGAGCTCTAAAAAGGACCAGATGAAAGAATAAACACCGTGAAGGGCTCATAGCATAGCACCCTGTGAAGGACTCGGCACACAGCAACCCGTGAAGGACTCAGCACCCAGCATGCCAGGAAGGGCTCATCACATAGCTGTATCCCACAAGCTGTCATTAGAATTCGGGTGCTTTCATCAGAATCACATTCTTTCAGAAACACATCACAAACCACACAAGTTCACACCTAACGGTTTAGAGGGGTGATTAATGGGGGGGAGGGTTGTCAGTTTGGGGGATTTCACTCGTAGGTTGGGGGTACTGTCCTAAGACCTTTTCCTCAAGGCTAGAGATCTACAACTTTGAGCCACAGCTCAGAGTCTCGCATACTTCCTACCAGGGCTGAGTTTTCAACCCACCATTGTCAGATCTCATCCCCCGAGCACCTAGTGGTGAGCCAGCAACATCTGGCTAAATAGAGTTGGTTTGCAGCGGTTGACCTTTGGCTGTCTGTTTAGATGGCAGCCATGAGCTTCAGTCCCTCGGTTTGCTCTGTTATGAGGTATTTGAAGTCCTGGCCTTCTATCGTTGCAGTTAGAATGTTCTAACTTGTTTTTTTTTTTTTTTTTTTGGTGCTTGAGTGACAGCACCACTTCTGGCTTTTCTGTGCATGTGATAGTGTGGAAACGAACACAGGGCTTCATACATACTAGGCGAGCACTCTACCACTGAGCCCCAGGAGTGACAAGTGTAGACTTAGATAGGTAGATTGTTTTATATATACATATATATGCATAAAACAAGAGGGAGATATCTGTATATTATTAAATTATATATACCATATTACTACCAATTATCAATAAATTATTTCTTCCTTTAAGTATCATGGTTAAATACATAATAAAGTATTTATTGAAAATTAGTCAATGTACTATGATTATTGTGTATAATTTTAATATAATCATAGGCTAAATACTAATGTAATTGTTACTTTTACAACATTCCATTCATATGGATGTCTATCGGAATGTGTTTCTTAAGATCTCCTGACATTTGTAGGTAGTGGTCCCGGGATCCGAATCCCGGACCTAGGTTGCTGGTTTAGGCAGTGACTTCCCTGATAGCCCACCAAACTTCAACTGTGCAAGGTCATGTACACTTTTCGGGTCCTGTCATTTAGACCCAGGATGGTCACAATGCAAAGGAAAAAAACATGTAAAACCGCCTTCTGGAACTTCCCAGTTTCAGTTTCATACTTCTCCTTTTTTTCCCCATCGTTTTTTTTTTTTTTTTTGTCTGTTGTGGGGCCAGAAGTCTGGGTCTGGGCGCTGTCCCTCAAATCTTCAGCTCAAGGCTATTGTTCTACCACTTGAGCCATAGCACCACTTCTGGCTTATTTCTGCTTATGTGGTACTGTGGAATCAAACCCAGGGCCTTATGCATGCAAGGCAAGCACTCTACTATTGAGCCACCTTCCTAGCCCTTCACCTTTTTTTTTTTTTTTGTGCCTGTCCCGAGATTTTAACTTGGGTCCTGGTAGATCAGGATGGGCTGTGAGTTCAGAGGTTGCACCCCGGCCTAGGATGATCAAAGCTGAGGCAGAGTTGCTATGAGCTGAGTTCAAGCCCCGGGCCTGGCCAAAAAAAAAATAAGGCCCTGTGTTGGAATTTGCACCATTTTTCTGACAGGCCTGGGATTTGAACTCAGGTAACTCTGTGGCACTGTGTGGGAAAGGAAGCTCACCATCATTGAAAACAAGAAATTCAGACAAATTTCCAGGGCCGAATTCAAGCCACAGCACTGGAAAAATAATATTCATGTATGAGATCTTTTTACGTACATGGGTTTACCCCATATGACATTTATTACCCTTATTTATTTATTCTTTATTTTATTATTTTTACATATATAATATTTATTTCATTTATTACATCTTATTACATGGATATATTTGCACATGGATTTTACATCATACTGAGACTTAGAACTTTTACAGAGAAGGAAAAAAATATGTCAAAATTTTCTTCTTACTCCACCTTTAAACTTTTAGCCATGCTGGGATATGAACTCACAGCCCACAATGCTAAATTTATGAAAGTGTCAGGAAGCTTTCATTTGTGTCACCTCCTGTGGCAGGCCAAGTTCCCTGCACTTATCCTGTCTTTGTTAGATTACGTTCCAGTGTTGAAATAACCTGCTACAATTAATTCATGGGTCTTTCTGTCAGACAATAAGGGAGCTGAAACTAATGAAAAGATTCCTAATTGGCAATGGTGCCTCCCTAGGTTTCTAGAAGCTTGCTAAATCTAAGCACTTGTGCAAAATCCCAAAGTTTCCTGTCATCTAGGGCTGGTGAAGTGCATCCGATTTTGAAACTTTTGACCTATCCTTTTTGAGCCCTGGATGGCTAAGTTTTGGAGTTGAACACAGGGCTAGGGGGCTGACCATGAGCTCAGAAAAGAAGTTCATTGCTTTACCACCATTTGGTGTCACAGCTTCACTTCTGGTATCTGTGTGTGTGTGTGTGTGTGTGTGTGTGTGTGTGTGTGTGTGTGTGTGCATACACTTGTCCTGGAACTTGACCTCAGGACCTGAGCATGGTTCCTGAGTTTCTCCTGTACAAGGATAGCACTCTACAACTTGAGCCACAGGGCCACTTTAGGCTTTTTTTCTAGCAATGTGGTACTGAGGATTCAAATCCAGGGATTCATACATGCAAACACTCTAACCCTTCCTCTTTAGGTTTCTTTGTTTCTTTTCTTTTCTTGTAAGTTGGAAGAGTTGAAGTCTAGGCCTGGGTGCTGTCTATCCTGGAGCTCTTCAGCTAAAACCAAACGCTCTACCACTTGAGCTACAGCACCCCTTCAGGTTTTTGGTGGGTCACCGAAGAGAATTGTCCATAACAAGGAATTTCCTGCCCAGGCTGGCTTTGGACCATGATCCTCAGCTCTCAGGCTCCTGAGTAGTTAGGATGACAGGCATTAGTCACTGGTGCCCAGCTTCCATTTCAAGTTTCTAAGTGGTGAATAGGAGATTATAGTCTCATGGGAACTTTTGTATCTGGGATAGTTTGGAACCCACATCCTCACATCTCAGTTTCTTGAGTAGGCAGGGTGACAGACCTCAGCTACAGACACCTAGATTGTAACTCTCTGTTGCAAGGAGCCACGGGGGATGCACTGAAAATTTGGGGGTACTGTTCTAAGATCTTTTGCTCAAGGCTAGAGCTCTACTACTGTGAACCACAGCTCAGAGTTTCACAGATCAGCCCCGGAGTATCTTGGATGACAGTGGTGAGTGAACCAGCAGCTTCTGGTTCTGTGGAGCTGGGTTGCAGTGGTTTGCCTCTGGATAAGTCAGGTAAGATGGCAGCTGCAAGCACCAGACTCCATGCTTGTTCTGTGATGAGGTATTTGTTTTAGTACTATGCTTGTATTGTTGCAGTCAGAACATTCTATTTTATTTTAATTTGGTGCCAGTCCTGGGTCTTGGGAAAGGGTCTAGACACAGTCTTGAAGATTTTATGCTCAAAGTGAGTGCTCGACTGCTTAAGCGACAGCACGACTTCTAGATTTTTCTGTGCACAAGGTAGTGAGGAATCAAACCCAGGGCTTTGTACTTAGTAGGCGAGCAATCCACAAATGATCCCAATGACTGACAAGTGTATGAACACATAAATATGTAGATGGGTAGATAGATAAATAGATTTATATGTATAAAACAAGAGAGAGGTGTCTGTATACTAGGAAATTGCATATAAAATATTACTACCGATTATTGGCATTTAAATTATTCCTTCCTTTTTTAGTAACATGATTGAATAAATAATAAAGTGTTAATTGAAAATTAGTCAATGTAGTATAATTGTTGTGTATAATTTTATATAATCATACACTAACTCCTAATTTAATTGTTACTTTTTTTCTTTTATTTTAAGTTGTGAAAATACTGTACAGAGGGGATACAATTATATGGGCAAGACAATGAGTACATTTCTTCTCAGGCATCGTAGCCTCTTCCTTTTTGGTTTCCCCTTCCTATCCTTTCCCATTCTCTCCCAGCCCTCTACCACCCCCCCCCCCCCGCCACAGTAAAGATCATATTTTGACATAACGAATTGTATATCTTATTGTTGCAATGGGTCCACCTGTATCCCTATTTAAATGATTTTTTTCCCTTCCCCTCCACAAATTATACTGACATCAAGTACAGTGAAAACAGAGGTCATACCGTGGGGGAGCAACAAAGAAATAATCTTATAAATGTGTTAGAAACAATAGCATGAAAAAAAAACCATTTGAATACATATCTTAGGGTTCATTTCCCTGAAATCAACTTATCTGACCTTTTGTGCTTGACTCATACATATACTAGTTATTGCAAATAAGGGAAACCATGGGACCTATGTTTCTTTGGATATGGATTACTTCACTTAATATAATTTTTCCAAGTCTTTCCATTTCCTAACAAACGTGGCAATGTCATTCTTTCTGATGGAGGCATAGAATTCCATTGTGTATATATGCCACATTTTCTTGATCCATTCATCTACTGAGGGGCATCTGGGTTGGTTCCATATCTTATCTATGGTAAATAATGCTGCAATAAACATAGTCATGCTGGTAGCTTTAGTGTGGTCTTGTTTGTGAACATTTGGGTAAATGCCCAAAAGTGGAATTGCTGGGTCATAGGGGAGCTCTATGTGGAGTCTTTCGAGGAACCTGAATACTGCTTTCCAAAGTGGTTGAAGAAGTATCCACATCCCCTCCAGCACCTGTTGTTATTATTGTTCTTGATTATAGCCTTTCTATCTGGGGTGAGGTGTTATCTCATGTTGTTTTGATTTGCATTTCTTTAATGGCTAGGGAGGTTGAGCATTTCTTCATGTGTCTATTGGCCATCCTCTTTCCTCTTCAGAGAAGTTTCTCTTAAAGTCTTTAGCCCACTTATTTATTGGGCAGTTGTTTCTTTGAAGATTTGTTTTTGGAGGATTTAATTTTTTGAGTTCCAGGTATATTTTAGATATGAGACCCTTGTCCATTGTATGGCTAGTGAAGATTTTCTCCCAATCTGTGGACTTTTGATTGATCTTACTAGCTATGTGCTTTGCCATGCAGAAGCTCTGCAATTTCATGCAGTCCCATTTGTCCAACAATTCTTTGATTTGTTGCGTTTCTAGGTCTCTATTAAGAAAATTTCTGCCTTTGCCAAGGAGACCAAGGTTTCTCCTATTACACCCTGTAATGTTTTCAGAGTGTCTGCTTTGATTCTGAGGTCTTTGATCTTTTTGGAGTTGTTCTGGTGCAAGGAGATATATAAGGATCTAGCTTTAGTTTTCTAAAAGTAGTTAACCAATTTTGCCAGCACCATTTACTGAAGAAGCTGTCTTTCTTCCATTATATTTTTTTAGCTCTCTCCTCAAAGATTAGATGGCTATAGGTCTGTAAGTTCATTTCTGCGTTTTCAATTCTATTCCATTGGTCCTGAGGTCTGTTCTTGTGCTAGTACCAAGCTGTTTTGATTACTATGGCTTTGTAGTAGAGTTTGAAATTTGGTATTGATATTCCTCTAGCACTGTTCTTCCTGTTGAGGAACGTTTTTGCTATTCGGGGTCTTTTATTGTTGCATATGAATTTTTGGATTGCTTCTTCTATTTCCTTGAAGAATGAGGTTGGAATATTGATAGGTATCGCATTGAATTTATAGATAGCCTTGGGAAGTGTTGCCATTTTCATGATGTTGATCTTTACAATCCAGGAGCGTGGGATTTTTTTTGCCACTTTCTACGTTCTGTTTTGATTTCCTTTCTCAAGTTTTTAAGGTTTTCTTCATAGAGGTCCTTCACTTCTTTGGTTAATTCCTAGGTATTTTATTTTTTGTGGGGCTATTACGAATGGAGTTGCTTTCCTAATTTCAGCCACACTTTTCTCATTGTTGGCATACAGAAAAGCCAATGATTTTTGAGGGTTAATTTTATACCCTGCTTCTTTGCCAAAGTTTTGAATCAGCTTGAGTAATTTGGGAGTGGAATCTGTGGGATTCTTTAAATACAATATCATGTCATCTGTGAAGAGGGAGAGTTTTACTTCTTCTTTCCCTATTTGGATCCCCTTTATGTTTACATCTTGTCTTATTCCTATAGAAAGGTAATCTAATAGTAGATTCAAAAGAAGTGGAGAGAGTGGACAGCCTTGTCTCGTTACTGAATTAAGAGAAAATGGTTTTAGTTTTTCACCATTATATATAATGCTGGCTGTTGGTTTGTCATACACAGCCTTTCTTGTATTGAGGAATGTTCCATGGATTCCTAATTTTTCGAAAACCTTCGTCATAAAGGGGTGTTAGATCTTGGCAAATGCTTTTTCTGTATCGATTGAGATAACAATGTGGTTCTTATCCTTGCTCCTGTTGATGTGATGAATTATATTAATTGATTTGCATATATTGAACCAGCTTTGCATCCCAGAAATGAATCCTGTTTGATCGTGGTGTATGATTTTTTGGATGAATTGTTGAAGTCGATTGACCAAAATTTTGCAGAAATATGATATTTATTACCCTTACTTATTTAGCATTATTACACATATAACATTTCTTTTATTACATCATATCACATAGTATATATGTACTTATGGATTATATATCATACTAAGACCATGGACTTTCCCAGAAAAGGGAAACAATATGCTAATATTGGCTTCTTACTCCATGAATTAATTTTTGGCTAGGCTGGGTTTTCAACTCACAGCCTAAAATGCCCAATCCATAAATGGGGTCACAGTCATAGCAGACCAGCCTATTGCAATCTAAGCTGCCAGGAAGTTCTGAGGACCTGTGATCAAGCCACAGGAGTGCCCGATAATTAGATAGATAGACAGACAGACAGACAGACAGACAGACAGACAGACAGACAGACAGACAGACAGACAGACAGATAGATAGATAGATAGATAGATAGATAGATAGATAGATAGATAGATAGATAGATAGATATAGAGCAAGTGTAAATTGATATACATATATATATTTATATATACAAAGGGAGAGAATGTGAGGTAATTAAATTATATATATATATAAAATTACCAATTATTAGTTATTAAATTATGCCTCCATTTAATGAAATATCACTGTTGAATACTTATAAAAGTATTAATTAAAAATTATTCAATATCCTTAATCATACCATGGTGCTAGAATGGAAGACATAAATCCAATATTTTTTGTGTGGCATTCTAAAATAGAATCATGAATCAACGTCACATTTATTACTTTTATAACATTCTGTTAGCATTCACATGAAGAGGAATGAGTTTGTCAGGATCTCCTTCCATTTGTGGGTGGCAGTCCTAGCATTCGAACTCCAGGCCTGGGTAGTGTACTTTGAATGCAAACCATTGGAATGACATGGTGAAAATTTCAGACTGTTACGATTGAAAAAAAGAACAAGAAGAAAGTAAAGTAAGGTGCCAGTGGCTCCAGCCTATAACCCTAGCTCCTCAGGAGGCTGAGATGTAGAAAATGTCAATTTAAATTCAGCTGGGGAAGGAAAGTCTAGGACACTCTTCTTTCTAAGAGATCACTGGAAAAATAAACATGAATGGGGCTGTGACACAAGGGCAGAGTGCAACCCTTGAGCAAAAGGAGCTCAAGAACAGGGCCTAGGATTATGTACAACAGTGTATCTGCCCTCCCCAAAAAAGGAGGCAATAACTCCATGGATGTGTGTATGGATGATGGGCATTCATCAGGTTGCCCATGCCCAGCTGCCCCAACCGGGGCAAACTGGGACAAGCCCTCATAGAGTACTAAGTGTGACCCAGCAGCTTGAACAAAGCACCCTCTGCCATTTAATAACTGAAACCCTGAAGGCTTTGCCTGGGCTAGTGTTTGCAATGGGTGCATAATGTTCTGGCTGAGGCATCCCATTGGGACACTTTGCAGCCAGCCACTGCCTCCAGATAGTCCACAGTCCCTAGGCTGTAGGAGTTGTCCAAGATTCTCTCTCCATAGTCTCTATCCCTCTGTAGGATGTGAGCCTAGACCTCTGGGTCCTGGTGGCTATCACTCATCTATCATTCCTCATTGCCAAGTCAAAGGCTAGTCCCAAATCTTGGCATAGACATGAAATAATCAGCGATTTATAAGCCCAAGGGGTAAGTCAATAAATCCCACCTTCATAACTTCCGTTAGAAGTGAGCATTGGGCTGCGAATGTGGCTTAGTGGTAGAGTGTTTACATAACACGCACAAAGCCATGAGTTCCATTCCTCAGTACCACAGAAATAGAAAAAGCCAAAAGTGGCGCTGTGGCTTAAGTGAGAGAGTGCTAGCCTTGAGCAAAAGAAGCTCAGGAACATACCCAGATCCTGAGTTCAATCCCCAAGACTGGCAAAAAGAAAAAAAATGTGAGTCTGGTGAGACATATTCTTCTGAGACACAAAGAAGGGCCAAGGTTATAGGTAAGAGGTAAGGTAGAAGGCAGGTGCTGCTGGCTCACCCCTGTAATCTTAGCTACTCAGGAGGCTGAGATCTAAAGATTCCAATTACAAACAGAAAAGTCTATATGAGACATTTTTCTCCAATTAAACACCCAAAAAGAGAGAAGTAGAGCAGTGGTTCTAGTAGTAGAGTGCTAGACATGAGCACAAAAGCTCAGGGATAGGACAACTTCCAGGCCATAAATTCAAACATCAGGATGGGCACACACACACATGCGCATGCTCGTGCGTGTGCACGCACACACACTCACACAACACACCAAGATAGAGCATTTGCCAGTCACCCTGCACAAAGTTCCTTCTATAGCAACTCAATATTTTAAAAAAGGGAGAAGGGAAGGAAAGACTTGCTCCAGGAGGTGATATAACCAGTGCCAAAATTCCACAGGAGTTCTAAGGCATGGAATGGGACAGAGAGCCTCAGACAGAAGGTCCATTATGGGCAAAGGTCCTTAGGTGTCATATAGAGCAAGTGGTGTAGGTGGAATGAAGGTTCTGTGGCTTCAGACATTCTGGCAGAACATTCAAGGCTAGGTCAAGGTTTGTTGAGTCACAGGTAGGGCAAATAGTGGGGTTCCAGAATGGGGCCCAGGGGGAAGATTAGCTTGGCTTTTCACCATGGACTCCAGCCATTTCTTGTTGGTGGAAGTCTATTTTTCACACCTCCTGACCCTCAGGCCTCCTTTGCATGGAGGATTCAAGGCAAACACAGGGAAGAATGCTTGCTTAAGAAAAGCTTCTAGCACAATGCCAGAGGGGCTCAAACCCTGTAAATCCTAGCTACTCAGAAGACTGAGATCAGAGATCATTGGTCAAGCCAGTTCCAGTTATTTCTTGGAAAGCAGGGGATGGCGCTGCACAACAGGAAGTCATGCTGGGAACAGGCTGGGAAGCAGGAAGGTAAGACATGGGTGATCCATAGTGCTATTGTCCTGCAGGGCCTCTGAATTCCATGGGCTTTCCTATCCAGACCCAGTGAGAACTGGTACAGAGCCCTTGACAGAGGAATGAGTATCTGAGCTTTTGAACCCTCGGGGAGTGGGACCCTCAGAAGAGATTTGGGGGTTGGGAGTAGAAGGGGGAATGGGGGCCTGCACCTGGGAACTTTGCCCCAGGAAAGGCCACTTTGGAAGGAGCAGGCCCTGAAGGGATGAGGTTGGAGCAAGATCCAGGACTGGGAACTGACACTTGATGGCCCATGGAGCCTTTGCCATTTTGAGAGGGCCGGGCTGCCCAGGAGGGGTGGGGATAAGTGGAAGGGGGATGAAACTTAGGACAGGGGCAGGCCAGGAATGGAGGTGGTGGGACCGATGGGGGAAATGGAGGAGCAAGGAGGGAGCAGATCGGGAGGGGGTCTTGGTGTTGTGCCTGCTGGGTCCCTAGGCCTCTATGGTTAGGAGAAGCAGGAGAGGGACTGGCTGGGCAGGAGAGGCAGGAACAGTCAGTGGGAAAGGGCCGGCCAAGCGGGCAAGAGGAAGGCAGGAGTTCTGGGCTTTCTCAATGGGAACCAACCCAGGCTGCCAGGGAGGTGCAGCAAATGAGGAGCAGGCCAACCCAGCAGTGTGGGTGGACTCAGTAGGCAGAGCCCTCAGAGGGCAGTAGGGGAGAAGGGATGGGCCTCCATCTGGGAAATCTTGAAGTTGGAGTTCAGGGAAGGGAGAAAGTAGGAAGGGGCAACACAGGGCTGCTGCCATCTGCCTGTGGGGGGATGGGGGCTAGGCCTCCTGCGGGCTTTGCTACAGCACATCCTACCATACCAGTGGGGCCACGAGGCACCAGCACCTCCTCCCAGCATAACATTCTGGGAAGGGGGAATTTAGGAGATAGGAAAGGCTGCCCTCAACCTGTGGGTCCTCTCTGGCTCCTGAGGCCTCTCTAATTCAGACCCACTGTGGCTGACATGGCCCAGGAGCCAACAGAAAGCCTTGGCTCTGTGTGTACCTGTGGCATTGAAGGTTATTTCCTGAGGAAATAGGTGAGCTTGGGGGAGGGAACTCAAGAAATATCTGGGAGCAGTGGAGGGGGGAGCCTCCCACGGGATGCAGGCCAGCTTCTGGATTTCCCACACAGATCAGACTTGGTTGCATAGGTCTGGGAAGCCAGGAGGGAGCCAAGAAGGAGCTGGGGATCAGGGTGCTGTGGGGGGTGAGGAATCAGCTGGTGACCTCCCCAGGTGGGGTAAGGAAAGGCATCTCCAGAGAAAAGGGGTTGGGGGAGGCCGCGTGCACCTGCAGAGCCCACAGCAGAAACAGGCCAGGAAGGAAGAGGGGGAAATATGAGCCAGGTGCTTGGGCTTACCCCTGCCCCACCAGGGAGCCCATCTCTCCCAGTCAGCTGTCTCCCTGGAGTGGGGCAAGGGGTGAGATTGCGCCTTTGGCTCCCTAGGAGGGGGAGGGGGCAGGGGCATGTCCCACAAGCCTTATCCAGCCATGGAGAGGTCCTTCCTGCATGGGGAAGGTGGAGAGGGAGAGCACAGTGCAGAATCAAGTCCAGGAAGGAGCAATGGAGGATGCACGGTGTATACGGAGCACCCTTTGGCTCAGCAGTGGGTGGAGCAGGGAAGGGCTGGTGGGGGAGAGTGGGAGAGTGGGTGGTCGGTTCAGATGCGGCCTCTGGTACTTTGTGTTTGTGGGGGGGATCTCCTAAAATCTATTCCCAACAGATGGGGAGAGCCCGCATGCAGGAAGTGAAGAAGCCTGGAGAGATCTTGGTGGCCATGAGTAGCCAGGGATAAAACAAGGAAGCAGGGATGAGGAGGGAAGATGGCCCCTTTTGGGGTGGTGCAGGACCTACTCAGCAACTTGGGCTTCTGGGGGCATTTGGGTGCAGATCTGATGTGTTTGTGTGTGTGGGGAAACTTTGGCACCTGTGGTAGGCAGGGCTTCTAAAAGGTATTGCTGCTGGGAGGGTGGGTGGGAGGGGTTTCTTAGAGCAGGAAGATTTAAGAAGCAAAGGTAAAGACATTAGGCCATGAAAAATATGTAAAATTGGAAAGGGTGTGGAGGATTTGACAGGAGGGTGCTGGGGTGAAGAGGGGCTGCATGTGGTGGAAATTAAGGAGATGTGGCTCCATCTGCTCAGCTAATCGGCAGCTCTGGCCCCATAGAGCCCAGGGATGGGGGTCTCATGCAGAGGGACATTTCCAGTGTACAGGTGTCGGGGAGAAAAAGGGGGGAAGGAGGTTGAGTCAGATACCTTCTAAGAAGTTATCCAGACTTCCATTTTCCATTGGTCTCTGTAGGCTCCAAGGTAGAAGGTGGCTATGAGGCTTTGCATAGAATCAGGGTCAGGAGACTTCAGTATTATAAGATCCACATTCAGACCCCCTTGCAGATACCAGGGACTCGGGAGGGAGCTGGACTCGGAGCCGTGGGTCTCGAGCAGAAGAGTGCCTGCCACGTGGGAGAAAGACATGCCGGATTATACAGGCATGTGGGACCAGAGTCTGGCTCTGGTGTGTACACACACACACACACACACACGCACGCACACACACACACACACACACACACAGGCCTAGCATAGAATACCTATCTATAGGTAATGGTGAGAGAAAGATATACTACACAGGGAATATACACATAAGGTGTCTTCAACCTAAGCTAAAATGGCTTAGGGCCAGTTTGGTTGGCCATTCAACCAAGGGCCTGTGAACCCTTGAGTGGGCTGGAGATCCACCTGTTCAAGTGGGGATAGGGTGGGGAGAGGGAGGAGACAGTCAAGGTTGACTGATAACGGCTTTCATCAGCCACTAGGTTTCTGGTCCAGGTGTCCCTGTGCTCACTCATGGGGAGATCGCCAGGTGGGTGTAATGGGAGGGGGTGCTGCTCTGGGGGAAAGGGGAGGGTCAGGGGGTGGGGCTCAGGATGGGGGCAGAGATTGTGACACCTTGGGCAGGGGGAGGTGGCCATGGCTCTGGCTGCAGACCTCCACTCTCTGGGTGGCTTTGCACTTGCCAAGCAGCGCTGGCAGAGGTAGCCAGACAAGTGGGGCACAGACCCAGGAGCCAAGGATTCAGGAGACTTGGGGAGGATGGGAGAGCAGGGGATTGCTCCAGTCCACCCTCACAAAGGCCACCTCCAGCGCCAGGGGCAGGGGCCATGGGCATGTCGCCCAGAGGGTGGAGCAGGAAGAAGGAAAGGGAGCACGAGGATTCCCTATGCGAAGGCCGGGCCAGTTTGAGGCAGCGAGGACCGGTGGCACAGGGCCACCCCTTCAGTGACCAGGGTCCCTGGGGGCCATCGGGTATAGACAGCAGCCCTACTTCTGCCTCCCCCTCCCACCTTGATCTACTTCCCTCTGCTTCCCTCTACCAACCTTGCTTCCCTCATCCTTCCCACTACCTCCCCCCCCATCTATCCCTCCTGGCCTCCATCCACAACTTTCTTCCTGACTCTCTCCTCTACAGCCCTAACTCCCTACCTCCCCACCTCTGCCTCTCTGACCCCACCTCTCTCCCTGACTTGCTTCCTGCCTCTCCACCTCTGCCTCATCCCCCTGCCTCCCTTTGCCCACCCTGCTTCCCTTCCTGCTACCTCCAGCAGCCTCCCACCTCCTCCTCCCTCCCACCTAACTCCACCTACCCCTCTGCCTCACTCCCTCTATCCCTTCCTCTTTTCTCTCCCATCTCCCACTTGGCCTGACTGGCAGGAACACAGAGCTTGGTGGGGAACACCACTCCTGGACACCACACTCCATACTTGGGTGGGTGAGTCAGTGGTTGGGCTGGCGCATGTGCAGGCGCACAACCACTCCTCACATCTACTGCTGGCCTGGACACACACAGATACAACTTTTGACTGCTCTACTTTCGTGTTTAGCCTTTATTCACAGCACAGCAACCCATTGCACACACATGGGGAGGAGGGGGTGTGCGCAACCACAGGACACCATCTGCCCCCCATCTCCAAGACATCTGCCTCCACTGAGGAGGTGCCTGCACTGCTGCTGCTGCTACCTGCCTCCATCTCCCATCTTCCACATTCCCCCACAACCCTGGAATGAAGCAGCCATGTTGGGGTACACCCTGGAGGAACAGCCTTGACCCTTCCCCACCCTGCTCCCTAGAAAATGATGGAAAGATAGGTACTCACCAGACTCAGCCAAAACAGACAGGGCTGCCGGCAACCACATGGCAGTGTGTGGTGGCTCCATGGACTTTGGTATCCTGGGGAGAAAACTCAAAGTCCGAGGTCCATCTCGAGATTCAGTATGGGACCAGTCCTCACCCTGGGCAGGGAGCAAAACTCTGCACAGTCCAGGTGCCAGCCCTGCGGGTCTAGTGGGGCATGGGCCTGGTGGATGCTGGAACAGTGTGGTGTGATGTGGGTGTACCCATAGATGCTCCCAGAAGCCCTTGGGGATGTTCCAGAAGCCGGGGTCCCAGGAACGGCCTCGGCGACCTAAGCCTTGGAGGTGGCAGGTGGGCCAAGGTTCCCAGCCCCTGCTAGGGCATGGCTTTCCAGGAGTGGTGGTTTCTGGGTCCCTGTTATGGTTGGCCAGGGCCCTGGTGTTGGCCCTGGTCATCGAGCATAACTGTGTCCCAAAGCCCGAGTTCCCCTCAGGGACGGATGGTGGGCTTCTTGGACACCGGAGGAGAGCAGGGCAGAGTGGAGCAGAGCAGGGCAGCCTGGTGCAGGCCAGGGCCTGGCATCCCTCTGCAGCTGCTGGGGACCATGGCTTGGCCGGGTCCCTTCCCAACACAGAATCCATCAAGGATGGGCTTCAGGGTCCCGCTCTGAGCGTGTGGTTTCGGAGTCCCCATCGGGGACTGGGTGAGAGGCACCGGGCGATGGCCCCGCCTATCCAACTTGTCCCTGTGGACCAAGGCCTGAGTTCCTCAGTGAAAGAGACTGCAGGCAGGTGGTCAGGCAGGTTGGCTAGGGTTCCCTCTGCTGATGATGGGGATAGGGCCCCGGTAGGGCCCCATCCAGGAGGGGACCCCCATGAAGGGCACACTTTGGGGTCTCTTCCTCCAAGCTTGGGTAGGCCCTGGATATTGACCTGTTGGTCCTCTGAGTTCCTCGACTCCCGCCAAGTTAAGGAGCCCAGGAAAGGTGGACTTGGAGGTCTCCTACCATGTGTACATTGGGCAGGCCCAGGGCATGGGCCTGGGGCAGCCCCTTCGGCTGCCTGCAGGCAGAAACTTTGCCCTCTGGGGTAAGCACTCGGGGTGGGAGGGGGAGGCATCTGGGGAGTCGAGGGCCTCTCTGTGCCAGGGCTGTATCACCTTCAGGGGCCTTCCCTTGTGAGGGCCTCTGGCCTTCAGAGGCTGTCTACACACTCCCAATGGTCTGAGGCCCGAGATAGGGGATGGAAGGTGGGCAGGGGGATTACTCAGAGAGATCAGCTGTCCTTGCGAGTCCCCTGGTTGACCAGTTGTTCCCAGGAAGGACTCAGGTCCACCGGCTATCCCTAGGAGGGACCCTTGGTCGACCAGCTATCCCCAGGAAGGTCCCCCTGGTTGACCAGCTGTCATCAGGAGGATCTCTGCATTGACAGGTTGTCACCAGCTATTTTATCAGTTGTACAAGGGAACTACATGAGAGATCATTCGAAATTGTCATGTTCAATGTAATATAAATATAAACTATATAGTATAAATAGGTGATATAATCAATAAAACATATCAGCATGATAATAAAATATCGTCATATAATGTATACTAAAATTCATAAGATAGAATCCAAGTAATACAATATTAACTAGGATATATATATATATATATATATAAAATATATATATAATTACAAATTCATACATAACATGTAACAAAATTCACATATAATATACTACCTACTATAAACTACGCAACAATGATAGATGTGAGAATAAAATAGAGGATGTTATAGAATACATAGGTTTGTATCTACTAAATAATACACAGTTGAGTAAAAATAATGTATACTATAATTTCAAGTATAATATATAATACAAAAGTAATTCATATATCCTACAATAGAACATATATTACCTGTGATAAGCATAGATATCTACATTTGTAATACAACATGAGATCTACCAACACGTAATACAAAAAAGTGACATAGACTAGAAAGAAACGTATACTATATCACAGTTCATACATAATAGGTGATACACTACAGATTATAAACATATAAGAAATGAACATTTCAACCACATAGACTCCCAGCCTAGGAGAATCCTTGGTGATGATGATGATGGTGATGATGATGATGATGATAATAATGATGATGATGATGAGGAGGATGATGATGGGGAAGATGAGATGGGGATGAGTTTTGGTCTCCACAAGTCTATGGCCCAGAGCTCTAAGGTGGGGAGGGGATAAGGGGAGCTGAGTCCTGAGGTCAGCTAGTTCCTGGGACTGGATTGGGCCTGGGCCAGGCGTTGCGCATGTGTGGGTTGGCTGGGCTGGACAGGGGTGGGGAGGAGTGAAGGAAGGACGTGGCCTGGGTGCCTCACACTGCTGCCTCACTCCCTGTGGACCAGGGTCATCGCTGGTGGAGCCCACGGCACCGTGGGGCACATGGGTGGACATGGGGGTTATGGCCACTCCCATCCCCTTGTGCTTCTCTGCAGGCACCTCCGGGAGCCCCTGCTGCACAGGCCTCGGAAACAGGGCCCGGGCCAGCTGTGTGGCCTGGCTTTGCCTGCCAGGTGTTCACCCCTGGATCAGGTCCCCTCACCACTTTATTCATTATTTTCCAGTAGAGTCTCTTGTTTTTTCAGGAACTGTATGCATGTTTCACCACGCCCAGAGGGTTGGTGGAGATGAGATCTCGTTTCTTTGTTCATTTAGGCTTCAGCCTCAGTTTCCAAGGTCTGGCAAACCTCCACACCCCTGTCTGCCTCCCCCTGGGTCTGGACCCAATCAAGGGGGGTCTTCTCTGGAAATGAGGGAAGTAGGAAACATCCTCTCACCGTCCACTTTCCCTCTTCCAGATCTTGTCCTCCACTGGATGCAGAGCTGATTGGGCAATGAACCCTGTGGGCCCAGACCCTAAAACTGCCTGATCCGGCCGTGCAGCCCCTACCAGCAGGGGCCTTCCCAGAGGAGGTTGCAGAAAAAACTCCCATCTGAGGCTGGTCCCAGGAAAATCAGAAGACCCTAACTGAGCACTCTGTTAAATCCCATCCTCCCTCTGCTCTCCTCAAGCATTCTGGACTCCACATCTCCACATCTGGCTCTGCCCTCTCAGCCACCCCACACGGGTTCCCTTCTCCTGGGACCGCCCTCCTTGGTGGCATCTAGAGGACTGACTCCTACTCTTTGCTCGGGTCTCTGGGTTCACTTCCACCGAATTCAAGGCTTTCTCTGAGCCTCTTGATAACCATAAACCCCTGCTTTCCTTCTTTCCTTCCCTCCCTCTAACCCTCCCTCCTTTCCTGCATGGTTGCCTGCCGTCCTTCCCTTTCCTTCCCTCCCTCCCTTTCTCCTCTCCCTCTCCTTCCTTCCTTCTCTGCCGGTACTGGAACTCAAACTCACGGCCTCACACTCTGGATGGGCTTCTTCACAGATGACTAGTCCTCTACCACTTGAGCCATGCCTCTACTTCTAGTCTTTGACTGCTTAATTGGAGATGAAGGGTGTCTTCTTGGGTCCATCTTAATCAACCCTCAGTGCTCAGCTCCCTGAATAGCTGGGATAACAGGCATGAGCCACCTGTGCCTGGCTGCTTCTTTCTCTTTTCCTTTCCCTCCTCCCTTCCCTCCTGCCTTCTTCACATATTTCCCTTCCTTCCTTCTCTTTTTCCCTCCCCTTGCGTCTCTCCTTCCTCATCTTCCTTTTCATTTCCTCTTATCTTGTGAGTTCCTACTTATAATGAAACATGAAGGAGGCTCCTTGTTTCCCTACATCCCCACTCAAACCTATGTTTTGCAGGGCAGAGCGGTGGGGTCGGGGTGAGATAGTGCCCATGATCTCAACCTGAGGATTTCAGTTTGGAGCCAGATTGGGCTTATCTCCAATGCACCACCCAAATGCATAACGTGAAGCTGCAGCTTCAGTAGTAGATTAGTGGAGCTGTGGCTCAAATGGTAAGAGTGTTAAGTGGCCTAGTGGTAGAGTGCAGCCCTGGGTTTGAATCCTTGGTATCCCGTAAAGAGAAAAAGTGGGAAGTGGTGCTCTGGCTCAACAGATAGAGCACTGGCCACCTTGAGTAGAAGGTCTGAGAGATGGCACTCCAGCCCAGAGACAAGCCGCATGACATGTGTGAATAACACGATAACAATAAAAACTAAGGGGAGGAAAAGAGATCACATGAGGTCTTAAGCAGTACCCAGATTTATTGAGAGCTTCCTTGCATCTGTGGAACACCTGCACATGAGTTTACAATGTTTGTTTTGAAACTCCTTTGATTAAAAAGATATTTCATTTCGATGTGTTCTATACCGAACAGGATCAAAACTACATCATCAATCTGCAGGTAGACTCACTGCAAACAGGATCCCCACCCTCTCTGGCCTGCAGTTGACCTAGCATCACTTGTGTCCCCAGAATTGTGGGTGAATGACCCTTGGCCCCATCCTTTCCAGCGAGTGAGGAACCAAATGAATCCCCGAACCAAAGTTCAAGGTGCAGGTCCAGTTGGGAGGTGTGTTGTAAAGACACACAGAGATGTGTCCTAGAAATGGGGAGTCCAAGTGGGGCAGAGATGGAAATTGACATTGCTTTGGGCAACCAGAGTTGTGAAAAGCCCCATCTGGTGCTGGGCACAGAATTGCAGGAAGGTTCCAGTGGGCCTGTTGTCCTAGTGGCAGGCACACTTACAGCCTGGACTGCTGGACGTGCAGGAACCGGGGCCTGGAGAAACAGGAAAGCGGGGAGCAGTTAGCATCCTGTCTCCGGGGGATGGGACAGGGGGTGGGAATGGCTGGAGAGCATGAGGCCCGTGGCGGCCATGGGAACAGAAGGCTGGGCGGACTCTACCTCCCATGCCAGTCCTGGCACACAGAGAGAAGGAGGTATGGGTTGACCCGGCTCTGGAGCCATTTCTGGGCCCAGAGTGATGGCTGGGGCATGCCCCTACATGATGGGAGTGAGTGGAGGAGGCCACGGAGATGGATCTAAATGAACTTTCCGGTCCATACCCAGAGGCCTTCAGGAGCCAGGGGCCAGGGTCGTGATTAAATCATCTACTTGAAAAGCATTTTGTAATGTCTTATTGAATATGAAATTACAAACCAAAAAATTATTTTAAATCTAAATTCTAATTTAGCCAGGTCTACTGAGTCCTACATTAAATGAACTTTGCTATTTCTCCAGGCTTAAGCTTTCATAATCCTTCATCATTTCTTTGGAATTCAACAGAATGATGCTTGCTTTTTCAAATTTTTCGCTGGGAATCATGAGCCATTTTGCATCTAGGAATGTTCTGTAATGAAGAGAGCATTTAAAACGCAACTGAGGATTATATATGAGTTGCATGTCAATAGGAAACTTGACATCTCAAAACATAGTGACAAAATTAGCACAAACTTCAAACTGTGTATTCCTTTCTTGTTGTTTGGTTTGTTTTATTGAGACAAAATTATGCTACTTGGTTAAAGGAAGGTATCGCTATGTAATTCCACTCTCTAATCTCCTGTCTTAGTCTCAGTGCTAGAATTCTTGTCTTTTATCACATTGTCCTACCATGGTTTGTTAGGTTATTTAATCTAGATACAGACTAGCAATTCTGAACTTCTCTGATGATATTCTCCATAAGACTGACTGTTCAGACTGTTTATGTACAGTTTTCAAAGATGTTCTAACATTTGACACAGGATATGAACATTTTCAGATGCACTTGCAGGGGTCTCTGATTCATTTCTCCATGGATCTGATCCCATTAATAATGATTACTTGACTCTCTTACTATCTCTAGTCCCTACCTATGTAATAGTCTCAAACTTTTTTGAAGAAAGTTCACTTGAATACATTCTAATATTAAAAATTACCACTTGATTCTAGTCTTACTCAGGAAATATTTTCTATTGTTTTCTAACTTTTCTACATATTCTGAGAGTTGTTTCATTTGTGCATTTGTGCCTTCACATATAAGTGCCTCTGAGTGTATGTGTATGTTTATGTTTGTATGTATGTATGCAAAAGCCTCAATCTCTTATTCAGCCATCTTGCTCATGACTGGTATTCCATCTCCTGAGCACTTCTTCCAATTCAGCTTTTGCCTGGATAATTATAGGTAGTATCTCAAAGCCTGTTCTGCCCAGGCTGAATACAAACCGAACTTCCCAGACTCCTTTATCTTCTTAGGTTTTATTCCTCCAGGAGAATCAATTTTTAAATGACAAACATTTTTGTGAGTATAAAGTCTAAGTTGTAGCCCAGATTTTTAACTCAAGAATACATATAAAGATAGATGAACATACACATTACATACACTGAGTGTACACTGTTAGAAATGTGATCTTAACCCGGGTTGCAGTGAGATCTGAAGATGGGGTTCAAAGCCAGCCGAGCTAGGAAAGTCCAGGAGATTCTTTTCTCCAATTAACTACCAGAAATCTGAAATGGCACTGTGGCTCAAGTGGTAGAACACTAGCCTTGAGCTGAATAGCAGAGGGACAGTGCCCAAGCCCAGAGTTTAAGCCCCACTACCATAAAAAAGAGAGAGAAAGAAAAAGAAAGAAAAAAAGTAAAAGAAAAGTGATCTTAGCCACCAGTTCATTGCTAGCATCATTCCTGCTCTTTCAACATGGCCTTTATTCCAGTTAAGTCCATGCTCTTATATCTGACTTGCTTGGAACCAAAATTATACTTCCTCTCTAATTTTCACTAATTTACATGATAAGCTACCATGATGAAAGAGATGAAAGAGCCTTATACATCATGTTTCACTTAGTAGTAATGCTTTCTCTATATCACCCTCATAGATCTACATATTGGCCTTGGCCTTATTGTTTCAAAGTTGTCTTATTTGTAGAGTCTTCTATAGTGTTTTGAACCATTATACTTAAACACAGAACTTCTCTTCCTCCTATTATTCCTATTGTTTCTCCTAATATTAACCTATGTACACTTGGGAAAGAATGAACAACACACACACTCACAAAAAAATGTTTCTGAGAACCTTCTTCCCAATTAAAATTGGTCTTAATTTACAGAGCACTTAGGAAATTTGTACTTAATGTACTCCAGGATACTGTTTTCTTTCATGTTTTTTATGGTGGGTTAGTTACATAAGTAAGTTAATGAGTACATTATCTAATGAGCATTGTTAGCTCCTCTTTTGTTTGTCCCCTGCCATCCCTTTTCTCTTCCCCTCCCCAACTCCTCCCCTCCCCAAGTTGTAAACTTTGTTCTCTACATAGTGACTTGTTCATCTTATTGTTACAATGGATCATACTTTATCCTTGTTTCAGCATTTTGATAGTTCCCTTCCCATCCCCACATTAGGAAAATGTATGTGCAAGATGCAGGTCACCAAACTCAAATACATTGAAAACAGGGGTTATACCGTGGAGGATGAAAATAGAATAGAAACAAAAAAATGACATAGTTAGATACATTTTAAACAATAGCAAGAAAGAAAAAAAAAGTTGTATCCTAACTTGTGATTTATTTCACTTAACATCATCTTATATGGCCATATGTACATGGATAATTTTTATAAGCCATGTAAATTCCACATTTTCTCATTTCTAAGTTGTTTCTGAAACACGTGTTACCTCATGTCCAAAGAAGTACTTGTGGTATTTCAATGAAGCCAGAAAATATTCATTTTTACTGGGAGCAGCACCATAGATTGTTACTGGATGTAAATGGAAGGAACTGTTATGGGCAGTGGAAACTGATTCCAAGACAGGAATTGAACATAGAGAAATGACAAAGTTCAAGTTAATTTGTGCTGTTCTTTTTACTGAACAAGAAAATAATCCAAGGCTAGAAGGAAAATCTGTCCCTGACTTTTTCGAGTGTGTTCTTTACTCATATGAAACTTTTCTGTAAACTTCTATTTGAGAGTATTACAAAAAGAAACAATATGCCATTTGCAGGCCAGCATAGAAAAAAAGAGAAATAACTTTGTTTTAAAGTGTTGTACTGCAAAGAACGAAAGACATGGAGGTTTTAAAATGTCTTATGCATGGATATTTCACTCCTGACATGATTGTCTTGTTGCAGAAGTCAGTTATCCATTTCTTTAAACTGGTCCTGAGTTTTCCATAGCAATAAAGATTCCAAAAAGCAGAATGCAGTGTGTATGATCAGCAAAAGGGGCCTCTTCTCAAACAGTGCTTAAACGATGGTCCCAAAGAAATATGTGGGGTTATTTTTGTTTGTTTGTTTAATTTGTGCTGGTTCTGGGGCTTGAACTCAGAGGCTGGACCCTGTCCCTGGACAATTGTCCTTCCTGCCCACCTGACCCCAAAGCTAGTACACTATTGCTTGAAAAAAAACTCCACTTCTGGTTTTTTTGGTGTTTAATTAGAGATAAGAATTTGACAGACTTCTCTTGCCAGGGTTGGCTTTCAACTGTGATAGTAAGAAAGCCAAGTGACATCAACTATATGGACTTCTCATTTGAACAGAGAAATATTACATGAAGTTTATTATAAAGCTAATATTTGACAATTTTTAAAAGAAGAGAATATGTCCAACAAAGAAGCCATAACAAATAACAGCAAAAGAAGGTGCACTGAATCATTTTGGAATTATTTTTTCTGCTTGGGAAGATTACTATTGACTTTGTAGTTCCTTTTGGGGAAACTTAATGTCATATTTGCACTCTTTTAATGGTCGTGTGTCTTGAACTCTGATCCTGGGCAATGTCCCTCAGCTCTTCAGCTCAAGTTGAGCACTCTACCACTTTAGCTACAGCACCACTTCCAAGTTTCTGGTGGTTAATTGAAGATAAGAGTCTCATGGACTTTGCTGACCAGGCTGTCTTTAAACTACAGTCCTCTTGTCTCAACCTCCTGAGTAGCTAGGATTACAGGCGTGAACCACCAGCACCCAGCTCATATTTGCATTTATGTTCACTTAATGACACTATGTAGACAAAGAATGGAAATTTGAATCAAATGATGTGGCATTGCAGCTTTTCAGAAAAATTTGAGGTAGCAATAAATATGTCCTCCTTTTCCATGTTGTTACATGAATGACTCATGAGTTATGGGACTCTTACATTAGCATCCTCTGCTGTCTGCAAATTTGGACTTAGTATCAATAACTGTTAATAGAGAAATAGAGAAAGACAAATTTTTAGAAAGCAAAGAAGATCTGGTATGAAAAAACAACATAGAAATAGATACAACTTATCCCATAGAGATTAATAACTAACCTAAGATATTTAGTATGCTAAACGCAATGAGGAATAAGTGTAGTTGATAACTAGTTCTTTAATAACCAAAACTGGTTTCTGGTATAATTATTTATTATTATCATTTATTTCTCTCATCTGGAGTTATTCCTTCACTTCTGTCAAAACTGTTAATTAGCCTTGCCTTTTTGGTGCCATAACTGAACAAAACGTTTTCCAAATCTCACTTACACTATCCTTCTCATTGTTATTAACAGTGACCACTCAGAAGCCTGGAGTCTTTGAATTTCCAGGATTAATCCTCACCTGATATCTAAGCACATTCCTGACATTAATTGCCATGACCTATTAACAAACCTTTTTTTTGTTTGTTTTCAACACAGTATTCTAATATAGGTAAAGTAATTGAATTAAGGACGATTGTTAGACATAGTTGGAAGGAGCAATTATATATTCCAAGTATAGTTTCTTTATTTGTCATTTACTAGGTAAATGACTTTTTTGCCAGTCCTGGGGCTTGAACTCAGGACCATGGAACTGTTCCAGAGCTTTATCTTTCTTTCTTTCTTTCTTTTTGCTCAAGGCTAGCACTCTATAACTTGAGGCACAGCACCACTTCTTTTTCTGTTTATGTGTTACTGAGGAATTGAACCCAGGGTTTCATGCATGATAAGCAATCTCTGTGCCATGAAGCCACATTCTCATAGCCCTAAATGACTTTCTTAAAATGGCATTACTTTTTCATTCCATTATTTTAATTTAGACTAGATGGTGGAAAAGGAAGTGGAAACCAATACTAAGTCCAGTAAGGTTGACATTCCTATCACATCACTAAGGAAGTACAGTGTTAAGAACTGCAGGACTTATACGGCTGTTGCATGTAACATTATTATGGAAAAAAAAAAAAAAAAACATTTAACAGTCATCTCCGACATCCAAAACATTCTGCTTCACTTGCTTCACTTATACCGTCAAGAGCCAAACGATTTGTTTTTCCCATTCCCCTCTACAAATTATACCGACATCAAATACAGTGAAAGCAGGGGTTATACTGTGGGCAAGGGACATACAAAGCAACAAAGAAATAATCTTATAAATGTGTTAGAGACAATCGCATGAAAGTAAAAAAAAAAATTGAATACATATCTTAGGGTTCATTTCCTTAACCTCAACTTATCTGAACTTTTCTGTTTGACTCAGACATATACTAGTTTCAGTTCACAGACAAGGGCAAACAAGCCCTAGGATGGGAATTAGGAAAGACTAGGGGACTAAGATTGTACAGATGGGGAGAGACACATGATGGCATTCTCATAATCCTACAAGCAATTGCCACAGCCAGTTATTCCCCTTCAGCAATGCGACCAAACACAGTTTTAAAACCAGTCTCTGCCATAAACCCAAAGTAGACAACAAGAAAGAGCCCTGGGTTGTAGTGACCCCACCTCCTTCGAAAAAGGGGAGAGCATCCCCTTGGCAGAGGATTCCCTATGGCAGCTGTTGGTTCAAACTTACAATGTGATCAATCAGACCCATGCTGATATTACAAGCTCTTGTTGGATGTGTTCTGATATGAGACCTCCATTTTATGAGGGTATTGCAGTGATACAGAATGTGACTAATGTTAAAACAAGTAAATCATGCAGATGGGAACAAAAGGAAGCAAAACTTACTCTACAGGCAGTTATAGGACAAGGGTTATGTGTGGAATGAGTACCAACTAAGTTTACTCACTTAAGTAATTAGACTCAAGAATGGATTCCAGAGGAAGGATGTCTATTACCTCCTCAAGATGCTTGGTGGGCATGTTCAACTAGACTAACCCCCTGCATCCATTTAGAAATTTGAAATAGGTCTAACAGTTTTTGTGTCATGGAACAACTTATCCCACAACTGTTCTACCATTCTCAGGAAGACCTGATGATAAAGATGTCTGAAGCAAGCTATTGGCCATGAAAAGCTAAAAGAGAAATAATAACAGCAATAAAAGTTGAGGTACTAGTGGGCTTAGCTGGACTAGGAACTGGGGTGGCATCCCTAATTACTCAGAGAACATCTTACGCTAGTCTCCATGCCAATATAGATGAGGATATCAATAACCTGGAAAGCGCTATAGCCTACCTTCAAAAATCACATGACTCCTTAGCTGAGGTAGTGTTGCAGAACAGATGGGACCTGGACTTAATTTTCTTACAACAAGGAGGTCTATGTGCTGCCCTCGGGGAAGAATGTTGCTTCTACACCAATCATTCCACAGTTGTAAAAGAATATTTAGCTAAAGTAAGAAAGGGACTAGTAAAACGAAAAAGAGAAAGAGAAAAACAGGAAGGATGGTTTGAATCATGGTTTAATTATTCCCCTTGGATAAGCACCTTAATATCCACTGTGTTCGCTCCATTATCATTCTGGTACTTGTGTTCACACTAGGGCTTTGCGTTGTCAATCTACTAGTGATGTTTGTTAAGGAATGCGTTAATAACATGCAGCAGATGGTATTGAGAACACAATATCTACTGATTCCTGACAAAAGACATAGTGCAGGCCCGTAAGGACCATGATTGGCCCTTAAAGTGCATATTAGAAAGGGGAGAAATGAAGAGCCTAAAGTTTAAAGAGGCACAATGAAGGCCTAAGTAACTCCATTACACGCTAGCAACCATCTTGTGAGGTATGAATTATAAAAATAACCATGGGTTTGACCCAGAAATGACACAAAAAGAAAAACAATTCCCAGACAATTGAGACATAAATAATCCTTGGGAAAGCCACAGGAATTTCCTCCAGATGCATTGGCCAAACACTGGGTGGCCATGCAGGACACAGTGACCCAGTGGCCAGAAAATTCCCATCAATAACACGTCAATAATAATATTACCAATCACATATGCATAGCTTAGTTTGCTTAAAATTTTAGCCAATCATGTAATTTCTCATGTAAAACTTCTTTAAAGTTGTTTGTTCAATAGTATAAAAACTATGCTGATTCTATGCTGGGGGGCCTCTTAGCTTCACAGGTTACTGAGTGCGTGGAGGACCAACCTTGAATTTGCAAATAAACGACTCTTTGTTATTTGCATTGGTCGTGGTCTCTGGTGCGGGGGGGGGGGTTCTCGAGTCCATGTACAACAAATTTATGATATTACATTGAAAGAAAGCGGGCATACATTTTAACCTATTTGGTACAAGTAAATTAATATTAAGCAAAGCTAATTAAAACAATTACTTACTTACTCCAGAGAATTAGTATAGTACTCTTGGATATCTTGGAGGAAAAGACTTTAGACTCATTACAATTGATGCTTTACATTGAAATTACTGGCTAAATTTTCCTTTTCAGAAAGGCCAAAGCTCCATTTCTTTCATGTTAGTATTATAAAATCATAATATCTGCATGTTGAATTATTTTCCTCTGCTGTTTTCAATACCATTCTTCATCCATTAGGTATCTAGGGCTTTGAATGACCAATTCCTTAAAATACCTATATTGCTTATATTGTGATTGAAATCTCAATAATATTAATATGAATTTATCTGAGTCTCATCTTGAGCTACATTCAGATGAAATTTATGCAATTCAAGCAAGAAACCTGGCTATTTTACTTCTATATTTTAATCAATAAATCTATTCTCTTTAAAAATATATTCTCATCTTTTATATTGCTCCAGTAAACATCATGTATTTCTAGTACTTTTACTGAAATAAATATAAAGTATGGAACATGAAGACAACCCCCCTCATCACTTTAAAGTAAATCCTTTGGGACTATTTTATATATAAAAATAAAAAAGTGCAATGCACATGTTTATACATGAATAATCTAATGGTTAAGTCAATTAGACACAAGAATTAACATACCACATCAAGTCTCAATTTACTTAAAGGCACCAAAATATGTGTTCATGAATATCACTCATTTTAGAAAATGACTTTTCACAACAAAGTTTATATTATATTTCAAATTTTAAAAATGAAAATTACACCCAGATTAGATGTGAATATCCTGTTTCCAGGAATACATTTATTCAGCAAACAGGTAAATAAAAAAGTCAGGGTTTGTCATATAGAATGAAAGATGTAAAAGCAGACTATCTTTCCTTAAGATGATAAGTACATGCAAATCGTGTGATTTATTCAAAGATACTCTAAAAATTCATGAAAGGATTTGTGATCAGAAGTGATAGGTAAGCAAAGAAACTGGAAAACTGTATATGTAAATTGTGCTTTCAATATAGGATGACAAGTTTTCAATAAATGAGCTTATAGATGATAATTTTGTATCTGTAACACACATCCAGTATTCTACATTTTAGACATACTCCCATTCCCTTACCCCAGTTATTGATCTATATTCCTCTACTTTCATGATGTCAATTGCTACTAAAGTAACAAGGTGGGGGTTTTCTTGGTTTCTAGATTGAATAAATTTTAGTATTTTCAAACAGTAGTATAAATTCATGGAGTTTGACTTGAATGTCAAGTTTGAGGATACTGTATTCATGGTATTGTTAATTGGCCTGAAGCAGCGAGGAACATATTATGAATACACAGACACACAGTATACTAAGAACTAGAGACTTGATCTCAGGGAAAGATAAAGGTCCAGGCAAGATCTTGAAGTAGAGATAAAGAAATGGAGCAAACATCAATGAACTATCATAATAAAGGAATGGAACTGATCTCTGATGTGTCTGGGTGACAGCTGTGTGTGTGTGTGTGTGTGTGTGTGTGTGTGTGTGTGTGTGTGTGTGTGTCTGTGTGTGAGACAGAGAGAGAGAGAGAGAGAGAGAGAGAGAGAGAGAAGAGAATTTTAGTGTGGCTTCTATATATACAGTCTATAGAGCATTACTTGTTAGGGAGAAGGTGCTCATACCAGAGCTTTGATACCACTGTCATCACTTTTTACTTCAAAAAGCACTTGCTTAATCCCTAAAAAGGGAAAAGTAAACTAATATCATACATGATTGTTTTGAAAATTAATTGGCATATTGAAGGCCAAAGGGAGGAATTGGAGAGTAATATAATCTCTCTTCTGATTATTACACCGCAATAGCCATGATTTTCAGGAGTCTTCTGTAATGTACTTACAGCTGAATTACTACTATGGTTGATAATATGAAACATATGATAGAGAAATAGATCAGCCTGCAAGCACAAAGATCTAGTGATAAGATCGAGGTTTTCAGCAAGGTTGCCACATCTTTTAGGAATGCAATTCCTTCATATGAACTTCAAATTTTATGGCTTTCCCTGTGTGATTAAAAGGTAAGAAAGTACTGTAGAAACAAGAATTCCTGTTCAGCCATGTAGAAAGTGCTCATGTTCCCACCCTCATGTTGCAAATGTTGATTTCATAAAGACTCTTTGTTAGAGTGCTTTCATTTAATATACTTCAGCACATCATCCTTCCCTGATGGAGACAGGAAAAAACATAATTTTGTTTGAATATTATCTTATGTAAGTTATTGCGTACAGGCATGATTTGTGTAATTACAAAATTTTGCAATAAATATAATTAGGGATCATGTCACAACTAAAAAATGTAATTAAAATCACATAACAAGACTAGAAGTCAAAGCATTTTTGTGCATGAAAACATACATTAGATTAGTTGCAGAATTTCTATTTTGAGATAAACTTAATATTGAAGTTTATATATAAACTTCATATATATATATATATATATATAGTTATATTTGAGATAAATTTTATAAAGCCCTTTACTAAGGGTTGAAACATTTTATTGAAAGATGTATTTCTTAGAGATATTTTTGCTTCATAATTTTAAGAAGAAAAATGGTCCCAAAGTAATTATTTTTTAATTATTTTCCTGTTTTCATGTGATTAACCTTCAAATTAGAAATCCAGATATATAAATTTACTTTAACCAAAAATATTTATTGAGTATAAGAACCTTCTACTCTCTACATTCTTCTCACTAAGTTTACCAAATCTGAGTCTGAAATACTTTGTGACCTGTGTTGATATTATTTACAATGTGAGTGAAATATTTAAAAAGTAGTATTTACTTTAGCTTAATTGCTCTGAAGAGAAAATAAGTGATATAATCAAAGGCCAAAAATGATTAAATTTAAAATTTAGAAATCAGGAAATGTTTTTGACCACACTGGTTACTGGAGCCTTCACAACAACCTCATGAGATAATTTATATTGATGAATCAAAAATCCCAGAGTTTAGACATTTACAAATACAAAAATCGTGTCATTCTGAATATGTAGAGCTTCGTATCAAACATAGAAAATTTAGCTTTTTAATACCTGAATATACTAATACATTTCATTGCAGGGAAAGTACTTGTTCTGAAAGGAGATAAAATTGCATTTATTTTAATAACTAAACCTAATTAAAGACAATGTTTAAAATATCACTCATTCAAGAAACAAGATGTAGAGTTAGTTGTTTTTCATGTCAGTTATGTTCTCTAAACTTACTAGAAGTACTAGATTAGTAAACCTAAACCATTGCTTTGTAAGGAAATAGAAATTTAGTTCCCTAAAACTCATGACTATAACTTTTTCTCAAACAATTACTAAGTAACTGTTTAATGTTTTTTGTCATGGAATTTATTTGATATATTTTTATTGATTAAGCTAAATAATTGGCCAATAACAATATAAAATATGCAAGAACAAAGTTTATCTAACACAAGTATTTTATTCACAAGACATATCATGGCTCTCTTAAAGAACACTAGAAGGCAGTGTTTTTTCTAATTTTTAGTTATTTTGTTAATGGTTATTAATTGTCAGAAGTGGCAATTCCATAATATATTTAAAGCATTTGATTTTACTCCCTCTATTTTCTTTTCATTACTCCTTCTCCCAAAAATCTTCTGTTTTTTACATAAAATTACATCTTTATATAAGCACATATAATCTAATTTGGATAAAAATAGATTTAAGCTAAACTGCAAAGAGATTCAAGATCGACAGTGGATTAACAGGATGAATAAAAACTTGAATATTTTTTGTTAACTTCTGAATTGAGCTATCATTACTATTATAGTTAGGGTTAGGATCACAGACAGAATTAGAATTAGGGTTAGAGAAATAGAAAATTTAGCTTCAACACAGGATGACACGTTGTAACAATGATATTCACAAGACACTATGCTAAAAATGAACTTTACACCATGGGGAGGGAGGAGTAAGAGAGGTAGGGTAGAAGGAGAACAACAAAGAAGGAGGTAACAATGCTCAACAAGAAACATACTCATTACCTTACACATATAACTAATCCCTTTTTAAAGCATCTTTATAATAAAATAAAATTTAAAAAAAATAATGAAGACGGGAGCTGGTGGCTCACGCCTGTAAACCTAGCTAATAAGGAGGCTGATATTTGAGGATCATGGTTCAAAGACAGCCCGGCAGGAAAGTCCCTGAGACTCTTATCTCCAATAAACCACTAGAAAACCGGAAATGGCGCTGTGGTTCAAGCAGTTGAGCGCTCACCTTGAGCTGAAGAGCACAGGGACAGCGCCCAAGGCCAGAGTTCAGGCCCCACGGCTGACCAAAAAACAAAGAAAAAAAAAAGAAAACCTGACAGGAAATCAAAAAACACTTAATTTAGGCTCAAAATGCAAGTAAAATTTAGACCTATACGCTGAGCAAGAGAATAAATGTGCAATAGAGGTGTGCTATTGACAATATGATTCAGTTTTTATTTGTAGGTTTAGGATTAGGAAAGGTTTTCCAGTTAGAGCTGTGGTTAGATTAAGAAAAAGATGTAAGATATAAAAAGGTGTATATAAGTAAGTTGTATATAAGATTTAAGATATAAAAAGGTGTAAAACTGCAACATATTTTAAGAATAATGAATGGCATCAAGGTTAGCGTCAATGAAAACCAGTGTCTGTTACTTTAAACATTCAGATATAATTTGGCTTAAAGTGTGAGTTACTTTTTTGTTCTGGTTAGGGTTAGGGAAGGATAAGCTTTAGGGAAAAATTTAGTTTTCCAATAAGAAGTAGAAGCAAAAATAATGTGTGATTGAATAGAATCTAGACAATTTCCTTACATTAACCATTTGGTGTTAAATCTAATTGTGATTAGGATTAGGTTTCTGGCTAAAGGGGGTTGAGAATAGGATAAAGAAATTGGTTAAACGGTCTGGGAAGGTAGCTCAGTAGTAGAGCACTTGGCTTGCATGCCTGAGGCCCTGGGTTCGTTTCCTCAGCACCACATAAACAAAAAGAAAAAAGCCAGAAGTGGCACTGTGGCTCAAGTGGTAGAGTGCTAGCCTTGAGCTGAAGAGTTGAGGGACAGCTCCCAGTCCCAGAGTTCAGGCCCCACGACCGGACCCCCCCCCCCCCAAAAATGGTTAAAGTAGTGGCTCGTGCCTATTATCTTAGCTACTCAGGAAGCAGATTTCTGAGGATCCCAGTTCAAAGCCAGCTGGGGCAGGAAAGTTCATGAGTCTTTTATGTCCAATTAACCACCAGTAAACACAAAAGTGGTGCTGTGCCTCAAGTGGTAAAGCAAACACTTTGAGCTAAGAATTCAGAGATCATATCCATTCCTAGAGATCAGGGATCGTGCCCTGGCCCAGAGTTCAAGCCCCACGCCCGACAAAAAGAAAAAAAAATGTGTTAAATGTTAAGTAAAGCTGAACTTATTTTACATTCTAGGAATGCAGGAAAAGCTGGGATAATGGAAGTACAATGTATTTCATAATATCAGGATTTGCAATCAATGGGTATAATGATTCCTGTTATGGAACATGATAGATTCAGAGTTAAGAGTGAGAAAATCTGTAGGGTTTAGGAAATCCTGAAATTTATTTCAAGAATTACAAGTGGAATTTCAGTTAGGATGATACAAAATGAGCATTTTACATAAATTTTAGAACTGGGATACTATTAGTGTCAAGGACATGGTTAGGATTCTAGCCATAGTTAGGGTTAGAGTGAGGAAGAAAAAAATGAGAGTCAAATTAAAGGTAAATTTTAGAATAAGCATGGTAGGAATTAGAATGAATACGAACTAGAGTATTGCTAATAATATTAGAATCTACTTAAAATTAGCCTTATGGTTATTCTCAATGTTCCAGTTTAGATTAAGTTTAGGGTTAGAAAATGACAGGTGGAACTGTTGCAACAATGAGAAGTACAAGTTGTCATGTCGAAAATGAACTTTACAACGTTGCTGGGGGGGGAGGGGGGAGGATTGGGTGCGGGAGTAGGGAGGATGCTGGGAAGGGATGTGAAGGGTAAACAAAGGAGGAGGTTGCAATGCTTGATAAGAAATGTATGCATTATCGTGCCCATGTAATTGTAACCCCTCTGTACAGTATGTTCACAAAAATAAAATAAAATTAAATTAAAAAAAAGAAAATGACTAAGATATTGGAAAAAAAATTGAAACCTGGGCTGGGAAGGTGGCTCAGTGGTAGAGCGCTTACCTTGCATGCATGCGGCCCTGGGTTCGATTCCTCAGCACCACATAAGCAAAAAGAAAAAAAGCCAGAAGTGGCGCTGTGGCTCAAGTGGTAAAGTGCTAGCTTTGAGCTGAAGAGTTGAGGGACAGCGCCCAGGCCCAGAGTTAAGGCCCCACAACTGGACCCCCCCCCATAAAAAAAATTGAAACCTATTTTTTGAAGGCTTATTTGAATCAAGTTAGGATGAGTGAAAAGTAGTGTACTTGTGTTTGTGTTAGTATTGACATATAATTTGGATTAAGATTGCGATCAGTATTTTGTTCTGATTATTATTAGTTTTATAAATAGGAAAATTTTTAGTATAAAATTCATCTTTTACTAACAAGTAAAGGGAAACATGTGACATTGAATAGTATCTAGAGCATTATCATTATATTTATTTCTCAGTGATCATTCTTGTAATGATTAATGAGAGTTTTCCAGCCAGGTTTAGGTTGAGAGTTAGCATTAAGTAATGGACTAGATGGTAAGTAAATCTGAAATTGATTAAGGGTACAGAGGTCCAGGAAAAGGTAGGATCAATGGATGGAAACTACAGTATTTTTCCTGATAAGAGAACTGGAGGACAAATAATATAATGGTTCATGTTAAGGAACAAGATAACTTCAGAGGTAGAGTCAGAAAATTGTGGGAATTAGGTAAAACTGAAACCCATTTCCAGAGTACAAACTGGAGTGTTCATTAGAATTAATAAGAACTGGAGTATTTTTCTTAAACATTAGAATTGGACTATCATTAGGGTGAAAGTTAGGTTTCAGATCCAGCTGGAGTTAGTGTTAGATTTAGGGAAAGGGAAAGTTTGGGGTCAAACTGAGAGTAAATCTTTGAATAACAAATCGAATTAGAATTAGGATGAATGTGAAATAGGAACCTGGTGACAATATTCAGATTAGTGTGAAGGTTATTCTCAATATTATGATTAGTATGATTAGTGTGATTATTATTAGTATGATTAGTGTGAGGGTTAGTCTCAATATTCCAGTTAGGTTTAGGGTTAGAAAAATGGCAAGATATTGAGTAAAACTATGAACAATATTTTTTGAAAGATGAATGGATTCAAAGTTAGAATGAATAAAAACTAATGTCTTGTATGGCTTTTAGAATCCAAAGGCTATTTAGTTCTATGGTTAGGGTTACATTTCTAGTTCAGGTTAGACTTAGGCTTAGGAAAGGGTAAGCTTTAAGGTAAAACAGTTTTCTGCTAACACTTTCAAGTAAAATAAGTTTGAAATTTAAAAAAAACTACAGAGTTTTCCTGTTCCTATACAGGGTTCAATAGGGTTAAATTTAGAGTTAGGTTTCTAGTAAGGTTTAGATATATAGTTAGGGTTAGGAACTAGAGTAGATATAAAGTAAACCTGCAACTTGTTTTTGGAGATCTAGGAGTTCAGTAAAAGTTAAGATCAGTGGAAACTATGGTAGTTTTCAAAATATGAAGATTTGAGGCTAATGATTCATAATAGGGAACAATTTCAGAGTCCAAGGCAGGGAATCTGTAGGATTTGGAGCAAACTACAAATCATTTCAAAGACAATGAGTATCTGTTAGGATGAGCTACCAGTGCCCAGGAAAGTGCCTGACTTACTGATTGTTTTTACTTTTGTTCGAGATCGAGACTTAAATTCAATATCTGACTGCTTTGATCACTAGGTGGCACTGCCACTTGAGCCATATGTCCAAAAATGATTACTTTAAATAGCTGGAAGTCATTAAATTTTCTTCAGATGATATGAATCATTAGTGTTGTTCTAAAACTTACCTTAACTAAAAAAGATTTATAGACCCTAGAGATGATCTGAGGAGATTCCCATGCTTTGCTTCTAATTGCATAAATTTTAAGGACCTGATTTTTTAAATTATTATTTTAAGTAGCAAAGGATTTCTCATTAAACACTGCAGTTTATGCGTACAATATACCTTGGTCAATGCCAACACTTCAACATTCTCATTGATCCCTCCCCTATGCACCTTTTCCTTCACTCTGCTTAATTTTGTAGGATATTTACTGGATTCCTCTGCATTTCCCCCTTTTCACCTGTTCATTCTTCTACCTTTTCCAACTTCATCCCTCTTTTACTACCCAGTTCCATATGATCCAACAACTCTACTTCTGGGCATTTACCTGAAAGATTACAAACCAGGATATAGTAAAGGTTTCAGCTCAACCATGCTAACTGTATCAGCCCAGATACCCCTCAAGAGAGAAATGAATCAAGAAAATGTAATACACACACACACACACACACACACACACACACACACACACACACACACACAGAGGAAATTCTACTTACTGATCAGAAAGAATATTGTACCATTTGTGTCTCTCATTTCTCATTTCATCTACCTAGTATCCCATTGTCATCATATTGTCCCTGTACTGCGGTAACCGACATAGGCAAACTGATGTAAAAGATTTTCAAGGTTATCGGCTAGCCATAGATTCCTGAATATGAGTTTTCTGCTCATTCTCTTTGTCTATTCATGCCTTTGAGTAGTGATTGTACAGATTCATTTGCTACACAGAAAAGAGATGAACCACTTGTATGTATATATATATATGTATAGATACATACATGTATATACATACATACATGGATATATGCACACATATGGATATATATTAAATACTGAGTACATTTTATGTTTTCAAAATTATGGAGCTAACAAAAATCACATGCATTTTTCTTCCTTTTCATTTTTTCAAAACCTAAATAACTTTGTCTCTTTTGAATACCTAATTTTAAAGAGAATGTCATCATCTCTGATCTGTCAGTGGCCTTGAAATTAGATGTTCAAATAGGACAAAGTTGTTTAGGCTTTTTGGTAGAGGAGAGATGTTACTAGGGTTCTATTCAGAGGTTCTCTGCTTGCTAGATAGGATTTTGTTGTATCGCACCAAGCAGCTCAACTACTTTTGCCGTACTTCTAATCCGTTTCATTTACTTGAGGTCTTGAACATTTTGCCAGGGTCTGATCTTACATTGACTGAGACTTGGTAACTATGCTTCCCACATAATTAGCTAGGATTACAGATGTGAACTATTATGGCAAGCATTTGTTGAGATGGCTGTCTTGGCAGTTTTTTATCTGGTCTGGCCTCAGACCATGATCGTTTTCATTTCTGCTTCCCAATCAGCTGGGATTACAGATGGGGGCTACAATACTTGGTGTACATGACACCTCCTTTTTTTAAAAAGAGGCTTTTATTGTAAAAATACTTTATAGAAGGGTTATAGTTACAGGAGCAAGGTAATGAGTACATTTTCTATCAAGCATTATTACCTCCTCCTTTGTTTTTCCCCTGCCCTCCTCTCCCTCCCACCTCCACAACTACACTCTCCCTCTCCTACCTTCCCCGCTTCCCCACCTATATTGTAAAGTTCCTTTCTCAACATAGTGTCTTGTGCATCTCATTGTTACAATGGGTCAGCCTGTATCCTTATTTAAACATTTTGGTTTTTTCACTTCCCCTCCCCAAGCTAGAGAAGGGTGTGTACAAGATGCATGGTATCAACATTAAATACAGTGAAAACAGGCGTTATACCATGGGGGAGGATCATACAAAGAAACAAACAAATCACATGGTAGATTATAAACCCTATCTTGGGTTTCATTTCCCTAAACATCATTTTATCTCGTCGTATGTACATAGCTTTTGAACTTTTATGCTTGTCCAGACATATACTAGTTGTTGCAAAAAAGGGAAACCATAAGACCTATGTTTCTTTGGGTCTGGCTTTTAATATAATTTTTTCCAAGACTCCACGTAGAGCTCCCCTATGACCCAGCAATCCCACTTTTGGGCATTTACCAAATGATCACACACAAGACCATACTAAGCTACCAACACAACTACGTTTATTGCAGCATTATTTACCATAGCTAAGATAGGGAACGAACCCAGCTGCCCCTCAGTAGATGAATGGATCAAGAAAATATGATATATATATATATATATACATATATATATATATATATGTATACATATATACATACACACACAATGGAATTCTATGCCACCATCAGAGAGAATAACATAGCCTCATTTGCTAGGAAATAGAAAGATGCAGAAACAATTATATTAAGTGAAATAAGCCAGGCTCAAACAACCACAGGTCCCATGGTTAACCTTACTTGCAGTAATTAGTACATGGTACCATGTAACCATATAAGAGGATGTTATGTGAAATGAACCCCAAGATAGGGACACAAATGAGTTTTTATTCCATGAGATTCTTATCTCTATATAATGCCCCAAATAAAATTGGCAGGAGAGCTGTGGTTCAAATACAGAGCACAACACTTGAGGGAAAAAGCTTAATTGAGAAGGTAAGGTCCTGAGTTTAAACCATAATATGAGCACTCAAAAAAGTTGATTTTTTTTCCTGAGGTTTTTATTAAATTGCTCAAATAATAATCAACTTTGTATTTATGTTTAGCATTACTGTTAAAATCATGTTATATTTCTTGATGTTATTCTTTATTTTCTTAAATTTAATTTACACATTAATATCCAGTAATGATAAGAGATGATTACTGTTTCACAAGTTTTTATAGCAGTTGAATATATGGATGAGAGGTGCATACAAGGTGTTTGGACAAAAAATAGATATTTGCAAGCTCTTCACATAAATCAATGATAGTTGAAGAAGCAGTTGGCATGTATTAAATAAACTAAAGGAACCAGCAAGGAAAGATAAGGTATTATTCTGGAAAACATGAAATTTTGGAAGAAAAATCAACAAGGAAAATCTGTATCTTTTGGTAAGTCTTTGTAACCCACCTACACATTTGATTCGTTATTTCTAGTGGGGCATTTCAGTTAACTTTATTTTACAAAGTTAAACATGATTGACATTTAATACTAACTTGCTTCTGTCTCAGGTAAGCAATTATTCTACCCAGGTGACAGGCCCGTATGCCTATAATCCTAGCTACTCAGAGGGCTGAGATCTCTAGATCCTAGTTCAAAGCCAGGTTGGAAAGGAAAATTGGTGAGACTTTTCTGTTCAATTAACCACGAGAAAACTGGAAGTGGCACTCTATGGCTCAAAGTAGCAGCAATAGTATTGAGTAATAAATCTCAGAGACAGAACCCAGACCCTGAGTTCAAGCTCTCTGACATTATTCTTAAAATACTTGTTCTCACTGTTTAATTTGTCTAGAAGAATGTTTTAAACTTAGGGATTTTTTTTTTATGTTGTCAGGATTGATTTTTAAGATGTGCAAAGAAAAATTATAGTCAGAACTGGTTTGTATTGCTTTGTATTATGCATTGCCTCTACATTCAGAGATCAGCTGGAAAGCAGATGGCCAAATCTTATCTCTTGGCAATGAAGATGGATATGTGTTTCTTTTAGGAAAGTAACAAACTTATGAAATGGTAGCCTTTATATATAATATCTTAATAGTAACAATAAAATTAATATTATTGCTATTATTTTTTGTCTGTTGTGGGGCTTGAACTCTGGGTCTGGGCATTGTCCCTCAGTTCTTAAGCTCAAGGCTAGCACTCTACCACTTGAGCAACAGTGCCACTTCACATTTTCTGAACCGTTATTTGGAGATCTGGGTCTCACAGACTTTCCTGCCCTGGCTGGCTTCGAACAGAGACCCTCAGTTCTCAGCCTCCTTAGTGGCTAGGATTACAGGTGTTGAGTCACTGGGGCCCAGCATAAAATTATTTTGAAAAAGAAAAAACGCACGATTGTATACTTAAAACAATCACAATCTGGGAATTGTGTCTCTAAAGTTGTTGTATCAAAGTAACCATAGGCAGCAATCATTTTTAGATCTCACTATGTCCTGTCCAATGCCAGATAATATTTCACCAAATAATTTTAATTTTTCCTAACCAAGTTCATTATGAATGCCCAACAGCACAATTTTCTAGTGAGTATAAAGAATTCTTCAAAATATTTATTTCAACAAACTGCATTTTGCACTTGGTTGGTTTTTTTTTTTTTAATTTTGCCAGAGCTGGAGTTTGAAATCAGGGCCTGAGCACTCTCTCTGAACTTGTTTTACTCAAGGCTAGCTCACTACCAATTGAGCCACAGCACCACTTCCAGTTTTTCTGCTTATGTCATACTGAGGAATCAAATCAAGTGCTTCATGCATGTGAGGCCAGCACTCTACCACTAAACACATTCCCAGTCATTGGGCCTTTTGTTTTTGTTTTAAGATAGCATTTTACTATATGTCCTCTGTTGGACTAAAACTTAGGCTGGTCTCAAGCTAACTTCTAAATTAGCCTCCCAGTTTCAGAGATTACAAACAATGGCTACCATATTCAGCTCAGGATTCTTTGTGAGAGAATACTGTTTTCACATATAGAAAGAGTTATTCTGCATATAAGGGAAACCATGGGACCTATATTTCTTTGAGGCTGGCTTACTTCATTTAATAAAATAACTAGTATATGTCTGAGACAAACAGAAATTGTCAGACAAGTTGATGTTAGGTGAAATGAACCCCAAGATAAAGATTGAAATGTTTTTTTTCTTTCTTGCAATTGTTTCCAATATATTTATAAGATGATTTCTTTGTTGCTTTGCATGTACCTCCCCCATGATATAAGCCCTGCTTTTACTCTATTTGATGTTGATATAATTTGTGGAGGGGAAGGGAAAAAACAAACCATTTAAATAGGGTTACAGGTGGACCCATTACAACAATGGGAAGTACAAGACGTTATGTCAAAAAAGAAGTTTACAACTTCGACGGGGGTTAGGGGAGTGGTGATGGTGGTGGCGGTGTGGGGGTCGGGGGGTGAAGAGGGGAAGGGATGGAAAGGGGAAACAAAGGAGGAGGCAACAATGCTTGATAAGAAACGTATTCACTATTTTGCCCATGTAATTGTAACCCCTTGTATGGAATTTATCACAACTAAAAAAAAAAAAGACTTGAATTTAAAAAAAAATGAAAGGAGCTATTCTGTCTTCCTTGGATTGGATGTTTTTTGCATTCAGCACTGTTAATCACGTTTTTTTTAAATTTAATTTAATTTTATTTGTGAACATATTGTACAGAGGAGTTACAGTTACATGGGCAGGGTAATGCGTACATTTCTTACCAAGCATTGCAGCCTCCTCCTTTGTTTACCCTTCACATCCCTTCCTAGCCTCCCCCCTCCCCCCCTAATCCCAATCCTTCTCCTTCCCCCCTTCCCCCCCTTCCTTCCCCCACCCCCCCCCCCCCGGCACCAACGTTGTAAAGCTCGTTTTGGACATGACAACTTGTACTTCTCATTGTTGCAACAGGTCTGTTAATCACATTTCTTGTCCTGGTATGATTCCCATTCTAGATCAATAGAAATATTTCAGGTTCTGAACTTGAAGCTGATCCTTGGCATCCAACAACATCAGATTCTTGTGAATAGCACTAGCTGGCCTCATGAGCATAGCAGCCAGCTGGAGTTCAGCTATCTGAGGGCATTCGGCTCCAACAATGGAATCATTTCTGTGCACAGACTGAAAACTGTCATAGGTAATTTTGATTTATTCCACTCTATTCTCAACTACCTGCCATTCTCAGCTTTGTATGTTTTAAATTCTGTTAAACATTGATTACTATTTCCTGCCATTCTCAAAAGTAACATATATGTCTTACTTTAAAATTCATTCAAACATGCAAAAATGTTAACATAGTTGCTGTCCACCAGTGGCTCATGTTTTAAAACCTAGATACTTAAGAGGTCAAAAACTGAGGATTCAGTTTCAAATCAGCCCATGCAAAAAATCTGAAATATTTCTCCAATTAAGAAAGCAAAATCCAGAAGTGGAGATGTGGCTCAAGTGGTAGAGTGTCAACTTTGAGCACAAAGACAAAGCAAGAATAATAGGTCTAATTCTAACTCCATTATTTACTCATAGAAAACACACACATACACACACACACACACACACACACACACACACACACACAATTTACATTCTCCTGGACTCCCCTTCTTGAACAGTATTCAATGCCATTAACTTAATGCATGTTTTCTCCAAATTATTATGGTAGCGATTAAACTATATTTGTATTTATGATAATGTATTTTTTGTACATTTTGTTTTGCAATTTTGTGAACTTACATGACAGAACAGTGTTTTGTGAAGACTAAACAGAAATCAATGTGTCAGTAAAAATGTAGGTGACATGTAGACTGAAAGATGCAGATAGTACCACTTGAAATTTTATTTCTCCAAGTTTAAATATATATGCATATGTATGTATTTAAAATTTCTGTCAAGATTTTACTTCCATTAACAATGATCTATTTGTTCCATTATATAAATTTAATATATTGTATGTTTCATAGTAGATTACTATTTAAGAATTCCTCACCTCCTCATTCTCCTGTGTCAGGTTCTTGATTATTGGCAGGCATTACCATATAGTAGGATAGTACCATGTCTAGCTATATTATTTACATTTTGTTCAGTAGAATTGTTTTGCCAAGGTCGCAGGACCCCCACCAAGAAGACTACCAATAGTCAGACTCTACAGCTATTTTATTTAAATGGGCTGCAGCTCAGCCTCGTCCTAAATTCTGACACAGTGGAGCCCAAAAGTAGATCCCCAAGCTCAGGATTTTCTGGTCTTATAAAGGCACACAATCAGGTGGTTTAGCACCACGTGTTGCTTTGCTCTGAAACAAGCAACAAATGATCACTGCCTCAAGTACTTTAACCCTTCATTCCCCCCTTGACTTATGGTCTGTGTCTCCGGCCCAAAACTTATGAAGGGTTAAAGTTTTGAAGCAGTGACAACTTGTTGCTTGTTTCTAGCAGAGCAACATGTGGCAGTAATCCAAACACCTGGTTGGTTGTGTGCCTTTATAACCCCTGCAAATCTTTCACTTGGGGCTCTCCTCCTAGGCTCTGCTATGTCAGAGTGTAGGATGAAGCCCAAGCTGCAGCCATTTAAATAAAATCTTAAAACAGCTGTAAAGTCTGACTCTCAGTGGTCTTCTTGGTGGTTGTCCTGAGACCTAGACACAACATATTAGTGGGGGCTCATCAGGAATCCCCCCAAAGACCCCCGAGACCTCAGACTCCAAAGGTAAAACAGCACTATCTTTGTTAATGTGTCTTGACCTGTCCTTTGTCTATTTTACTTTCGTTTTCCCTTGTGAGGACAGCCCTCAGATTCGTAAAGGGTTGTCAAAGCAGATACACTTGCATGACAACCATCAAGGAACTGGGAGACATCCCATATCCTCTTGTGGGGCGGGGGTCACCCTGCCATGTGGAGTGGGGTTCCTTGGAAGCCCGCTGTGTGGAGCGGGTCCTTGGAATCCCGCCATGTGGGGCGGCGGGGAAGGGGTCCTTGAAACCCTGCTGTGTGAATTGTGGGGCAGTGGTCGACTCCGTGTTGGGCCGGAATTGACAAAGAGGGCCTCCTAACTGAGGCCCAACTCGCCCACTGTGGGTCTGCACCTTCTTGTGTGGGGCCTGGGTGTGGAACCCGCCATGACAGGAGTCAGTGGACCAATTCGGGAGATCTCCACTTTGTAAGCTTTTTTTTTTTTTTCCGTAACCATCAGGCCTGCATGTGTTTTGTTTGTACTGTTTATTGTTTTTTTGGACTGTACGATTGACGGGACTGGAAACCATGGGCAACACTAAGAAAGAGGAAAAGAAATTGTACCCCCCACCCCCGTTTTTCAGGGAGATAACTTAGAAGAAGAAATGTTTCCTTCCCCTATACTTCCCTTCCCAGGTTCCTTCTTCAGAGCCTGAGAATAATCAAGAGGAGCAGGGAAGTTATAGAACGAACAGCCGAACCTTCAGCACCTGCCCTTACATTTTCTGAGGGGCCAGTCACTCGACGATGCTGTGGGATCAGCCCCCTTTCTACTGCAGCTGTTTTTCCCTTAGGCGCTGTAGATCCTGTGGTTGCGGATAGTCAACATCAACGCCAATATTGGCATTTTCTACCAGTGATCTATACATTTCATGCACCCAAAATGCCCCCTTTTCTGAGAAACCCCGGGATTTAATTAGTTTGCTTGAATCTATTCTCTTTACTCATCAGCCCACTTGGGATGATTGTAGTCAGCTTTTACAGGTCCTTTTTACAATGGAAGAGAGAGACCATATCAGAGAGGTGGCCCAGAAACATATCACTGGCCCCACAGGAGTGCCCATCATGGATCCTGCCCTGATCGCTGCCCATTTTCCTGAGATCCAACCAACATGCGTCTACAATAAGGTTGAAGTTAGGTAGTGACTCCTCATCTACTGCCAGGCTCTGTTGGCAGGTCTAAAGGCGGAAGCTTGCAGACATACAAATATGGCCAAAGTTTATGATGTTAGACAGGGAGGAAGGGAAAGTCCAGCAGCATATCTTGAGCGGCTCATTGAAGATTTTAGTCAATATACCCCGTATAATCTTGAGACCTAGGAGTTGGCTCAGATGATTATGTTTGCCTATATAAATCAGGCTCTACCAGATATAAAGCAAAAGTTGCAAGCTCTGGACAGACTTGGTAAAAAGTGTATTAGGGATTTAGTAGCCACGGTGGAAAAGTTTTACAATAAGAGAGACAGAGGAACAAAGTCAGGAAAGGAAGGACAGAAACATGAAATTGAGCGTGAAAAGAGAGACCGGGCCAAGAAAAGAGGCCAGACTTGTTGGACTTGCCACCATTGCATTCAAGCTTACCTGGTTCACAGACAGCAGCAGTTTCATTTGAGATGGAGAAAGGTACATGGGCACAGCAGTCACCACGGACACTGAGATAGTGTGGGCAAAAGCACTCCCCAGGGAACGTCTGCACAAAGAGCAGAACTAGTGGAACTAACAAAAGCCCTACAAGTGGGAAAAGGGAAGAGACTAAACATTTACACATACAGTCGGTGTGCTTTTGCCACCGTGCATGTCCATGGAGCCATTTACCAAGAGAGGGGGCTGCTGATAGCTAAGGGAAAGACTATTAAAAACAAACAAGAAATTTTAAGCCTCATCCAGGCCATATGGGAACCAGCAAATATTGCCATTATGCACTGCCCTGGCCATCAAAGGGAACTGATTCTATAACCAAAGGAAATAACTTGGCTGATCAGGCAGCTAAGGAGTCGGCCTTCCAACACAGAGCAGAAGTACTGACTCTAGTAGACCCAGGGCCATGAGGTTTGCCTTCTGAGCCTCAGTACTCCCAAGAAGACTTGGAGTGATAAAGAAAATTCCCATGGCCTATAAACCCCCTGGCAGAGAAGGAAACAAAGACTGGTGGGAAACTCGTGAGTGGAAACTTATCTTGCCACAAAGATTGGGCAAGGGGATTCTTAAGAGAATCCATCGGGTCTCTCACATGGGAACCCGAAGAATGCAGGACTTGCTCTGACACTCAGAAGTAAAAATTAGGCAAGGAAATCAACTAATTGAAGACATTGTTAAAAATTGTAAAGCCTTTCAGCTTACCAATACCCCCAATCAACCGGTTGCAAAAGGAGCTCTCCTCCATGGAGATAGGCTAGGTGTGTATTGGGAAGTAGACTTCACAGAAATTAAAACTGCAAAATTTGGATATAAATATTTGCTAGTTTTCATAGACACCTTTTCAGGATTGTTTGAAGCCTACCCAACAAAGCATGATACCGCGAATGTCGTGGCTAAGAAGATCTTGTATGAAATCCTACCCAGGTATGGCTTCCCATCCACCATTGGGTTGGACTGGCCGTCGTCTCAAAAGTAAGTCAGGGAATAGCCATGGCATGAGGGACAGATTGGAAATTGCACTGTGCTATTAGACCCCAGAGTTCAGGGCAAGTAGAAAAAATGAATCAGTCTCTAAAAGAGACCTTAACTAAATTGGCCTTGGCGATTGGCACAATCTGGGTATCGCTCCTTCCTTTTGCCCTGTTTAGAGTAAGAA